>NW_003315589.1:0-180257 GCF_000151505.1 Trichophyton verrucosum HKI 0517 | reverse complement strand
ATCACCGGCAGCCCTGGCGGCATCTGAGATGGACATGTGCAGCTTCTGGGTCTCTTCTTCGTCAAGGTCCCAGGACTCGATCCAGCCGGGCAATTGGTTAGAAAGCTGAGTCTTTAGGGCCTCAAAGGCGAGTGCGGAAGAGGTGCTGCGGATAACGGCCATGATGGCAAGGAATACATGGTATCTGCTGGAGTCATCTGCGTCCAGGGTATTGAAAATGGTTGCCAGGATGGACAAGGCGATGGAAGGTCCATGCAGCGGTGAAGATGGCATTGGTTTGGCCAGGAATGCGCAGATCTTGGGCAAGAACATGTCTACCGAGCTTGATTGACGGACCAGGTAGACCAGCAGGTTGTATGCAGCGGTGATTTCTACCCCCAGTCAGCATTCTTGAATGTCCTCCTTTCAAGCAGGAAAGGAAACATTGAAAAGAAGTTAACCCATCATACCTTTCTCAGGAGCACCATTTAGCACCGGAGCGGCAAGCACCAATTTCTTCAGCACTTCGGTCCTCTCATTCTGAATCTCTTTTGTCTGTTCCTCTGTCAACTCCTCCTCACTCTGCTCCTTTTCCCTCAGTTTTTCGAGCAGCTGCGCAATCTCAGCATGCACAGACGTCACCTCAGCACTTGGGGTCGCCGAAGCAGCGGAGACATTCTTGCGAATCGTATCAATGTAGCGGGCGAGTTCGTCAGCGAGTTCATCGAACGAACCCTCGATCAGGAGGGTATTGGTCGCCATCCTTGGTATCTTTCGTGCTCTTTTTCCCTTTCGAAATTTCCCTTCTCCGTTCACGTTCCGTCTTGTCCGTTCCCTCGACTATCCAGATATGCGCAGTCTCAGTGTCCTTCGCCGGTGTCAACGTCGAGCGCGAGGGTGTTTTGTCCTGCTGGTCCGGCTGGTGGGATGTTTTTTTTAACGACTTTCGATGTTCGATAAACTTTCTACGCACTTTTTTTCTTGTGTGGAAGTCTTGGCAGGCTTTCATGTAACTA
Source organism: Trichophyton verrucosum HKI 0517 (assembly GCF_000151505.1). NCBI lineage: Eukaryota > Fungi > Ascomycota > Eurotiomycetes > Onygenales > Arthrodermataceae > Trichophyton > Trichophyton verrucosum. The sequence continues at coordinate 179,262 of NW_003315589.1, read as the reverse complement.
GGATGATGACTAAGAATCCCTACTTGTGCTGCCTTAGCTAAGCTCTCTTCCAACAAAATCGCATTGATGGTTTAGTGGTAAAATCCGTCGTTGCCATCGACGGGCCCCGGGTTCGATTCCCGGTCGATGCACTTTTCTTTTTTCTTTTCCCTTTTTTTTTTTTGGCTTTACTTTTGATATTTGTTTTTTGCACCCCCTTTTAGGCTTTGCAGTTTGGCTCTAACGGTGGAATATAATAACTGGGATAGACATCGGTATCATTCGCATTCACACGTAGGTACATCATCGTGGCAGAGTTGCCTGCTCGACGCTGGAGAACAAGAAAAAAACAGACAGGGAAAATAGCAAGAAAGCAGAGTGGAGAAGAGGAGTTCCGACTAGCAGCGACCCTGGAGGTTCGGCGCGAAATGAAGCTGTCGATCAGCAAGGGTGTGCCAACCATGCCAATAATCAGTCGAATCGCCGAAAGCTCCTGCAAGAACCGCATGCTGCCCAAAACTGCTCATCTCCGACATGCAAAACAGCCCATTACTCAGACCAGGGGGGTTCGTTGGTGGTGTAGTAAACATAAGAAACATGGGAATAATAAAAAGAAAGGGGAGGGGAATAATTAATCTGGTTTCAGGATATCTACCACCCATCGCTCTCTAGAGCAGGATACCAAAGACGCCCAAGACAACGGTAGCGAAGATGCCAAGGGAGTAGTCCTTAGCAGCCATGATGGCAGCAGCATTGGTGTGAGTGGGTGCAGGTCCAGTGGTGGTAGCAGATGGAGAACTGCCGGTAGAGGAGGCGGTGGGCTCGCTGCTGGCCGAGGTAGTAGAAGAGTCACCGGGAGGAGTAGCGTCCAGCTTGCCGCACTTCTCCTGGTTGTCCTTGCAGACCTGCTGGCCATCAGCGTCGTCGGGGTGAGCCTTGATGCACTGGCTGAAGGTGGCCTGGCAGATGAACCAAGGAAGAGAGTTCTTGTACTGGTCAATCTGGGGGACGGTGCCGTTCTGGCACTGGCAGGAGAACTCGAGAGTGCTCTGTACGTTTCGTCAGCAACTTGCATACGACTCTGGAATAGAAATAAAGAAACAGCAGAGAGTAGAGCTTTACCGGGTCGCATCTGTTGATCAAGTAGGAGCCGCAGACGTCATTACAGGTGTTGGCTTCGGCCTCGCACCAGTTGGCTATAGACAATATCAGTATACAGGTCAATTGAGCAGCCAGTCCGGCTGGGACGAGTGGTCAGAGCAACGCACCCTTCTCTTCGGGAGAAATAGCTCCGGCGTTGAAGTCTGGAGGAACAGTGTAGTTCGAGCCGAGCGCAGTCACAGTGGACGCGAGAACGGGGAGGACGACGAGAGAAGAGAACAACATCGTGGCTGCTGTTGTAAACTGTCCGTAGCTGTGGTGAAGGCTCCTGTCGAGAGAGAAAGAGAGAGAGAGAGAGTCAGCGTCGAGCCAGCAGCCAGCGCGTCTACTTGCTTGCCATCAACTTACCAGAGAAGATCGGTCGAGAAGAACAGACGAAGCCGTAGAGGAAGACGGAGAGTTGATGGAGAGAAGATGGAGGTGAAGCTGGTGAAGACGAAGAAAATAAACAAGCAAGCAAGCAGGGAGGAAGGAAAAAAAATGAAAAAAACAAGAAGCAAGAAGAGGATCGCAGACTGCCTAAACAGGAAAAGCGCCCGTGACTTTTGTCGCCCGCGAATTTTATACAGAGACCCGAGTCCCTTTTGCTTCTTCTGCTTGTCTCTACTTCTCCGCTATCTATCTACATACTACTTCCTTAGCTAGCTGCTTGACTAGCTAGCCGCCCGCCCAAGATGTAATCTCCTCCGCCGAAACCTGATACACTCAACATCAAACACGGACTATTTATTCCAATTAGCAGCAGGGCTAGCGCTCTGGCGGGGGGGAATAGTGTCTGCGAAACAGCCGTGGCCTCCCGCGCTGCAAAAGGGGGTTCACCAAATGTGCACAGGATGGGGTCTGGTTTTACAACGGACTGGCTCTGTGCCTCATTTGTTCCAGGGAGCACACGGCATGGCCAGTCGCTGTGCTCGATGGCTGGTTCATGGCTGCTTGCTCGAGCCAGATCAGACGGGAACAGCGGCTATTTCTGACGGTGAGCGAGACACAAGAGCTGTTTTGTTGGGTAGAACCTGATCCAGCTTGCTTTTTTTCATAGATCTACACACAGACAAGAGTGCTGGAGGAGCTCTATCGCCCTGGAAACGAAGCATAGAGCTGCTGTGTGCGCCAAGATGGGGCCGGTTGCCCGAAGATCAAGCTTGAATTAACCATGGCGGCTGACGGCCCTCCTCTGGCGGGAGAATGCGGGTTAGCGAGAGCGAAAAGCGACGATAAAGCGGAGGGCGTGTCCGAGTGGTCCTCTAGGACTATACAATGGGATATTAATCTGTCTATACTACGGAGTACGGGGGTGCGCTGTTCTGTCTCCTTTCACCCGGTGGTGACACTGAGCGAACTACCGAGCTTCCAGGGTGGATGTAGCCTGGAGTCTGGACATGACTATTGACAGGCCACCGTATACAGAGCATTGGAACAGCATCGCTGGTGAACTGGCTAATTTTACAGAGTATTGGGTGTATATATTCCAGCTAGCCGAGGTGAGAAGAGTAACTACCGGCTAGACATCGCGAGTCTTCAACATTTGTTTACTGCCAAGACGTCTGTCCCTGGCCTCGGTTCTAACTAGCTGCATCGCCCTTCCGGCTGCTCGGACGTCGACATTCAACTTCACCCACGACATATCCAACCACGGCTGCTCCGTCTAAGACAACCCAACAAGCTAGTTAGTCGACTAAAGACTCGGGAGACAGAGCCCAGCATGACTGCTCCAAAACCATACACCGTGCCAGACGCCACAAAGGCAGCCTTCCAAGCCAATAACTGGACGAGCACGCTCCTCAAAAACAACGCCTACCAGCCCATCGAAACCTACTGCCGCAAGCCAAAGCCTCAGACGGGAGAAGACGCCTTTATTGCAACCATAATAAACACACCAACTACAATTCCGCATCTCCTCACCCTCCAGCGGAAACCAGGCCAACTCGCCAAAGTCCCGTCCGGCGCTCCCTCGCTCCCTGCCCCACCAGACCAATGGCCAAAGATCCCTTCAAACCAGCCAGCAGATGTGGTCAACTTGCTCTATTTTGGCGAACGGGACCTTAACGGCCACCCGGGGGTCGTTCATGGCGGTATCATTTCTACACTACTCGACGAACTGATGGCCATCAGTGTAGCTGCACATATACCCGATTTCGACTTTGCCGATACTAGCAAATTCGGTCAGCTGTTTACCATGCAACTGGATGTACGGTTTAAGAGACCGGTGAGGACTGGTGCTCATGCTGTGCTGCGAACGTGGTGTATTGGCAACGAGGGCCGGAAGTGGTGGGTTAGAGCTCAGCTAGTACAGGAAGAAAATCCCATAAAACCCAATGGCGAGAAGGTTGAGTGGGTAAAGAAGAAGTATGTCTGTGCTGATGCAGTGGGGTTCTTCATCCTGGTGAAGGACTCGAAGCTTTGATATAGCTGTAACGGGTGTCTAGATCCACAGTAGGAAAAGGTATGTCTGCTACGTAGCCAGCGCTGTATATACATCTATGTCGTTTTGCGTCTAAATCACATCTATATATCTACAATTATTCAAAACGAACGTCATATCATCATATCTTGCTCTCACCGTTGGGCTTTCCGCTGCCCTTTCTCGCACTCAGGTTTCTCTCTGCTCCAATAACCAATGCAACATGATTGCTCAAAGCAACAACCTCACCTTTCTCGTCCATGATAATAACATCCAAATCCATCCTGCCGTTATGTAGCTTCTTCGTCTGAACCCGTGAATAAAGCCACTCTGCCCCTTCAGCAGGCAGTTTCTTCTTGACATCCAAATTTAACAGGATAGTCGGGTACCAGAACTTGCCCTTGGGAGATAGCTTGCCATTTTTACCAACAGCATACTTTTCCTTCTCCTTCTCCTCTTTCGACCTCTTATCCCACGGCTTATCATCAAACGATTCAAGCATCATAGGGAACATATCGGCTAGAAACCCTAGTGTTTCATCTGTCCATCTCTCCACCTTTCCATAAGGCGCAAATCGAGCCCATTGCTCAACGAACCCACGGGAAACCATGGCAGACGTAGAAGGTGCGTAAAATTCAACATGTCGACTGGCCTTCCGCATAGAACCAAAGGCCACTTTGAACCCATTCCATTCACCGCTCCGGCCGGTGCTGGCGAGCTGCTTGAGGTCCACCATGGGCGCAGGAGGAGTCAATGCGAAGGCTCTCTCTATGCTCGGCCCTTCTTCACTAGCTATATGTGATACGGTGATGTATCCGGCTACTTCTTCACGACGGTTCCCGTCCGGATCCTGCTGGCTGAGTGTGATATGTAGCGTTGACGTACGTGAGCCCAACTTCGTGTCGACGACGGTGAACAGGGCAGAACCGATATTTGTCCGGCGTATAAAGGCAAGGTATACTGTTATGGGATCTGGTGCGCCTTTGTGGTATGTTGGATGGGTGGTTTTCATATGCTTGCGGGCCACGGCGTAAAAGATGGAGGTCACATAACCGCCATGAGGAACTATTGCGTTCTAGTTAATACAAAAGTAATCCATGCGGCATAACCCAGGGCTCAGTGACAGATACATACCAGTGCCGATGCACCATTCCGTGCGGAGGTTCGCAGAGTACGTATGGGATGACAGGGGAGTTATCGCGATGGCTTCCGCGAAGCTCGCTGCGGGCTGCGCTTGTGTTGTCGCCATTTTTTGTCTAGCAATCGACGCCGAGTCTTCCTTTCAAAACGACAGCCTAATGAACATAAAAGGGAACTAGATATGAACTCGGCTCGTTATGAAGAAGAAATAAATTGAGACGAGAAACTTGACACTGCCGGAAGTTAGCTCGAGGGCTCGTAAAGCGACTTTTGGTTGCGCCGAGATGCCTCGGCTATTTCGTTGGTTCAATAACTACACTCAGTTGCACCATAGTTATTGTCACGCAGGAGCTGATGGTGTGGTGATTCATTAGAGAATCTTCGTATGGTATTTAACTACACGCAACGAAGCAATAAAAGTAGTGAAGCTTAATGTTGTTGATATATAATTAATAGCGGAAACTTTTACTACGTATGCATTTAGAGGATCAGGAGGAAATTCCCGCGGCCGGGAGATTTAAATCGTTTGAATATTCCTTGAGGTAAAATCAACTGACAGGCCCACAGTCCGATATTGAAGACGAGACTATGCACAAGCCATATAGAAAGTGCTCGGTGAAGATCATCGTATGTATCAAGTAGGAGTGTAATATAGTATATAGGGTAAAGTGTGTAACAAATTCCAACGCCTATTTTATGAACTGGGGAACAGCAAGGCCCAATGCATAGCGCCAACACTTGCCTGAATCCCAGTCCTGCCAGAAACTAGCTGGTCGCCGTAAGAAACCAGCTTATTCAAACTGCAGCTATATCGTGTTCTAGCAGGCTATTCCGAGCCGGTTTTATTCCTCAACAGCCTTGCCTTTTAGACTGAAATATAGGCAACCACGGCATGTAAAGGAAAATTTATATATTCACAAAGGGCTCGTTAAAACGTTGGATGGGGAGTGCAGTATGTGATCTTTCTATTAAATGAAAGATTTACTTGTAGAGTTACTCCCAGGAACGAAGGTCGATAACAGATGGTATATCACTATTCGCCTTTGCAGCAGTACGGCGAATGCGATAGGGGTTGATCGAAAATCGATAAACCAGTATAAGAGAGGAAGCCAATCCTATGACTTAGTCTAAGAGCCCCATGGCCCTCTCTATACTGATTTGCTAGGTCTACACCGTTCATTTGATGGTTGTAGTAATCGACCAAGGCAGTATCTCCGTCTCGTTCCAGTCTCGTTTCCAGGGGCGTTCCGAGTCATTGAAACATTGGCTGATGTCTCACGGAGTCATAGTCGTGGTTTGGTAACGAGCTTTTTTAAGCTGCCAGACGGCGGCGAGCTAAAACAACATTCGTATTTTCTTGCCAAAGGAGCTCGAGTACGTCACTTGAAGGCTGTGCGTATATATTGTTACGCTCCGAACCTGGCGTTCCGCTCAGCATCGAATGTCCGGCTGAGCCTTCCGAAGCATGCTGTGATATCGTAGGGCTCAGCAAAGTGTGGTGCCTGGCTTCTACTCGTGATCAATATTGACGATTCATAGTTTTCAGAGAAACGTCTCGAGATCTATCAGGCTGATATGGAAGTTTGGCGAGTTGAATTGTCGGCGGGTGGGTTGTAGGCTAGGCATAACCCCATGACAAGTCAGGGTTGCCCGTGTCAATGCCGTAGTACCAGCACCCTGCCGTCAGCTTCACTAACTATCAGACAGGCTCGCTGATTGTGACCCTTGCAGTAGCAGCAGTTGTATATAAGAGAGCTTAATCGCCCTCATCGTAGATCGGTAACCGTTCTTGCCTCCTCGTCAGCCTATCCGGCCGGTAGTTCTGGCGGTGGTTGCTACCGAAACCACCAAAGCGTCGAATCAAAGGTATTCCAGAACGCCATCTGCATCCAGGCCCGATTGAAAAAGTCGAGGGCTCAATAAGGTCGTAGGTTTCCTTATCAAGGCTTTCCGATTGGGTGTCCTCTGGAGAGGCACGAGTTCTGCTCAACTCTGTTAGGCCATAGAGCCATCAATCAGCATTCTGTCTAATTAATGTAACCGTCTTCGATGGGTCATCGGACGCAATGTGTGTTCAAGGGATGTGTACCATAAGATTTCGTTCAACTGCTACAAGAGGTCTTGACTCTGTGAGCTGTCGTCTTTTGTATCTGATGTTAGGCATTGCGAAATGGTGAATATGCGAGTAGGTTAACTCATGCAGTATTCTGTATGGTATTGTGAACCTCCCAAAAGGACATTCTGAGCTGTGATGTCTTTGTTTTGGTTTGTTGAGGGAGTAATTTCTCAACGAGGTCCACAGGTGGCATGATGTTCGAAATTTGATTATGTCAGCGGCCGTTAAATTAAGCTACTATGGTTCCTCGGGAAGCTCGCTTGGCATACGTCACTCCGTACTTTGAGGATATTCACGTACCTATTGAAGCAGTGATCATTCACTGGTAAGGAATATTTTATAATCAGCCGCGAGAATCAATTGTTGTTCTCTTTTACTTTCTTCTTCCTTCCCCCCCTCGACTATACGGAAAAATACTATATACAAATTTAGGGGTTATCAATATTGCTACATATTTACCCCTATTCGAAAACAGTCCCTAAACTCCTAAGAGGATACAGAGCTAACTAGTCTCTTAAGCTTGGCTTCTATTAATAAAGTATCCAGATGAAGATTAAGATACCAAACACTTCTACGAAGGTAATGTAACCTTCTTCTTCAGCTTATGTGGTGATGATAATGCTCAAATCTCTAGTCAGGAAATCAACTAGTTATAATTCCTTCCTCTCACTTTCGATATACAGGCAATGTCAATATCCATACATAAATACACTAATCACGGGTTAATCAGAAGATATCGACTATAGCATATCGCTTGAGAAGTTCCCTCTGACTGTATTGTACCGTGACCTAATGGACAGACGAGTGCCTGGCCTCGGTATCCAAACTCTTCCGTGACGAGGGTTTAATAGCAGCAAAGAGGAAGGTTACAGGGGCAGCTTGTGTTTTGACTAGATGGTTGATAATACTTAGCACTATCATAAAGGACATCCTACAGATGGCTGGATAACTATCAGAGGGATTAGGGCCCCAGGCTAACAGAATAATACGTGGCTGCACCGTCAACAATATTTTTATACCGGATTTGATTGCTGGTTGATTCTAGATTTTAGATTTCAGTCAACCAGGGAGTGACCCGGCAATCGCCACTTTTCACCAAGTTCATCGATTTCAGCAACATAAATGGCTGTTACTATTGCGGAGAATTAGCAGTAGTAACACTATGACCAGGCGTCATTCCGTTTTTACCTGTCTCGATTCCAAAGATGGGTAACTTAACAAAGCCAGACGATGCAGTTCCAGCACGCCTGTTGCGAGGCAGCGTACCGCCGTCGCCCCAAGTACCTAGCCCACAAAGGCTGTTTACTGCTATACGGAGTACGATTCTAGAGTCTCAAGAGCATAAGGATCTAATATTTGAGAACATCCCTCCTGAAACTGGAGCTTTGGTAATTGATTCTCTGGACGAAGACCCCGACGTTGAAAACTCATGTCCTCGGTATGCCTCTTCAGCGTTGTTTAGAATGATCATTTAATTAATTTGCGTGTTAGGCTCAGTTACAATTCTTTCACTCTAACAATTAATATCACAATTATGCCAACCTTTGTGTATGAAGCGCACACCTCGTGGCTCCATAGGGAAGTTACAGGAATGATTCGCTCTGGATTCTTAAACGAATCTGAAGAAGATTCTATTTCATTTTGCGGTAAACCGAGTATGTATAGCGCATCACCCATCTTTATACACTTTTAATTTTATATCTAAATTTCAGTGAACAGCCTTCAGAGGGTTTAAGCCTCCATACTCAGCGTCAAGAATAGAGGCAGACTTCGCCATACTCCCAGATGATCAAACGTTTCCGAGCATAGTATTTGAGTCTGGGTGGCAGGGGTCCGTACCTCAACTCCATCATGACAAGGACTTATGGCTGCAAGGTGGAAGGCCTCAAGTCCAGCTTGTTTTCTTAGCAAAGTGGTCGAAAGATGCAAACGGTGTTGTGACGGGTACTCTTGAAGCCCATGGGAAGAATGGAATCGGCTCACAGCTGTTGCAGAGTGAAGTAGTTATGATATCCCAGGACTTTCTAAAGGATACTTTTCTAAATTGGAATACTTAGGTTATCTTCCCAGCTCCAGCTAACTCAGCTACTCAAACTATCCCAGTAACTCGAAGACAAATCCTGGGGGACAGCTTATCGGAAGGAAGAAACGCGGACGACGTCCATCAATTATCCCTAGACCGTTTTCGCAAAGCGGCGGGAAAGCTGGTTAGGAGAGAAGGGCTCACACCCGCATCTGAATAAACCATATTCGGATAAACCCCCCTTAGTTATATACCTAGCCGAATTGGCCGGCTTCAGAACATACAAGGAGGGCACATCCCCTTCACGTTATTCCCCCCGGTGGACCCCCTATGTCATACAAAATTCATCAACTTACAGGAGAAATGCAAACACGACATGCTAGCCGCAACAGTCGTCTTCCCTGCGCTTCAGATGACCCGCTTTAGTACCTCTAGTCCATAAGTCTTTAATTGATTGAAACTCAACTTAGGCGGACCATCTATTAACTCATATTAACAAGCGGTTTTACCAAGTAGATTATACACATTATTACGGAGGAAAAGAGAGCGATGCGATCCGTAGAATACATATTCTGATATAACTAAGGATATAATAAAAGCAAACAATGGACAATGGATTGACGGGGTAAGTTCACTCTCCATTTGACGCCGGGATATAAGATAGCTTTTGAGCAAGTGACGCCGAATCCCTCCGCTGCGATATATCAACCAGTTTTCCTAGACATGACAATGCTCCTATGGACAGAAATCTCATGTTAGCTTTGCGAGGCAAGTGAAAAAGCGCAGGGTTGAATAAGTACACGTACCGGTAACGCCTTGATTTAAAGTGGCCATGGCTTCCGTGTTCTTGAATCCTAACGTAACTGTCATGACGTTCTTCACCTTCTTTTCTTCGCCAAGTTCATTTGCCCATCTGAATGCGGGTTCGTCATCTCTTCCATCGCCAATCACAAGGATAAAGTCCGGCACATCTTCATCATTGTCTTCTGTCTCACTCTTCCATTCAATAGCCATACCCTGTTTAACGCTACTTGCACTACCAGCGCTGGAGCTTCTGCGTGATTCTCTCCTCGTATATGTCGAAAACACCACATTAGCTGCAGTACCTTTGTTTGGTTCCACAGGCCCGGCAACAACACAGCCGTCCATCTGTATTGCTCTTAGACTATGGTTGCCGCAACTGTCGTTGACGTTATTTGCGCATTCAGACGCATGGCGTTCTGCGCTTTGCGAGTCCTCCGCTCGCTCATAGTGGAAGATCAGTGACGCGTGAGTTTCTTCAATCCAGCTTCCTTCTGTACGCTCTTGGAAGTAACGAAGCATAGGGGAAAGGGAAAGCTTCCAGTCATTCATCTTAGTCATGTCGATGAGCCGGATCCAGTTTGAGGTTACAAATGTGCCTGTAGTTGGAGGGGAAGGCGTTGGAGACAACATGGGGGGTGGCCGCACAAAGCATCCGTTCTCAGCTATTAGGCCAAGGCCAGGAACGCGGCTGAAGAGGCGCTCCATGTCTTCTGGCATACGTGAGGACATCACGTAGACTGTGTTCAAGGGATCTTCGAGAAGGTCCGTCAGGGTATCGATAGCTCGCTGAGGAGTTGTAAGGACAGTACTTGTCGGTTGTCCCCAGCTCACAAGGGTACCTTCATAGTCTAGGATGAGGAGGCGACGCGAAGATGTACGGTATGCATTGCAGAGATTAGGGATCGATAGCCTAGGGACGGCAACGGTTTCACGAGTGGAATGCTGGCGGTATGCGCGGTCCAGAGCCTCCGTGAAATTGTTTACCCACCGGGTTGTGACATGGTCCTTTGCAGTAGTATTGAGACGAGTCCATTGCGCTAGGCGAGTCTCGGGAGACATTTCAAGAGCTGTATTTATTGCATCTGCACATTCTTGATAGTTCCATGGATTAACAAGGAGGGGGTGGTAGTTGAATATTGATGCACTGCCAGTGAATTCACTGAGGATCAATGGGCCGTGTTTGGACGATGAGAGTAGGCCATCCTGACAGTGGATAAATTCATGACTGGTAAGATTCATTCCCTCACGTAGACTCGTGACCATGAAAACATCAGCAACAGAAATAAGAGCAAGATATTGATCAAAAAGCAGGTCTTGCTTGTGGAAAATAAGCGGTTGATGGGCAAGGTTGGAGTGAACGGAGTTGATTCGTGTCGCGATATCGGAAACAGAGGCTTCTAGTTCTGGTTGTTCCGTGGTAGTAGATGCTACCTGTATGAGAACAACTGAATCTCGCCAATGAGGGTATTTATTGAGGAAGAGTTCATATGCCAATAATTTCTGACGTACTCCCCTGACATTGTCAAGCTTATCCCTAGCAACAATAAGTCTTTTGCCCTTGAATTTTTCCTGGAGGATGTTTATCCAGGACTTGACTTCTCCGCACTGTCTGCGGATATCAAGTGAGACGGGGTCAATTCCAATGGGGAACGTGCCGACGTTGACAAATCTATCCTCCAGCTGTACACCGTCCTTTGTAGCCTCGACATTGAGCAACCGACTACAAGTCTGCAAGAAATGGTGACAGTATTCCTGAGTCTGGAAACCAATTAGGTTTGCACCGAGCATCCCCTTGAGCAACTCCACACGGACGGAGAGGCATCTGAACACTTCTGAGGAGGGGAATGCAACATGAAGAAAAATGCCTATCTGTGCATCGGGTATTTCCTTCCTCACCATGGCAGGTACCAAGAGGAGATGGTAATCATGCACCCAGATCACATCTCCTCGTTTCCAGTTTTTGATAAGCTCCTTTGCAAAGTTATAGTTAACACGGCGGTAGAATATCCATGAATGGTCTTCGTAAGCTTTGCTCTTGGGGTTATCTGGTATTTGGTAGTGGAACACTGGCCAAAGGATCATCTTGCAAAAATGTAGGTAGTGGCTGTCAAAGTCGTTATCCGAGACAAAGATGGTCAACGCTTCGTAGTCGGCGGCCAGCTTTTCAGCTATAGCCTCCTTTTGCTTGTCATGCAATGCATCCGTGGGCATCCCCAGTGTACCAACCCATAGCTTATCCTTCATATATGGCCAATCAACAGCTGAGCGTATTGCGTTTAACAAACCACCGTTTCCTTGCTCTGAAGGCTGAACCGTCCATTCTGCGCTCTCAAATACACTCTCCTGATTTGGTTGGGACCCGGGCTCTATAGACGGGCGTACCGGTGAAGGAGGCAGAACCGTAGGTTCAGTCCTTGACAGCTCTGAAGCAGATTCCTGGCCGAGTGCATGGTTGAGAATGGAGGATGACGGAGGCGCAAGAGCCTGGGCTTTGGGCTGATTAAAGGCCCCCGGAGAGCCCCAGCGAGGTGAGTGTGGGTCGCTAGGTGCCAGAAGCCGTGGTTGCTGAGAGGTAACCTCTATACCGGAGCTGGAGTAGTCCGGGCACGAGAACATACGTCCTTGATCCCTTAGGCTTGACGGTCGACGGCCTGCTACGGCCGATCCGGACGCATGGTTAGACGCAGCAGCAGATGTTGTCGCTGTCGTTGCCGTTGATGTTGATGCTGACGTCGACGCTGACGCCGATGTAGGAGTGGCCGTCTGGCTGCCTGGCAAGCGTCCAAAGAGAGTAGCCCTCTGGCCAGAGCTCTTGCGGCGGTGGTGATGGGAGGCCTTGCGCTGGTGGCCTTCCGGCAGCGCAAAGTCGATCGTGTGCGGCAGAAAGCTGGCTCGGTCAGCGAAGAGTGCTCTAAACAAAACACATAAACCACGGGTTTAAACGTACAGAGAAACGATAAATATCGTCATTGTCGCAGCTGGTATGGCTCTATCAGCGCATATACGAGTGTCTCCTGGCCGCACGCTGACCCCTCCATATAACCAGCCACTGAGCGCACGAGAGGGGCAGCCGGCGCAGCGAGCGGTAGCACCACCAAGACGACGACGAGCAGCAGTCGAAGTAGAACGAGGGCGCCTTCAGGTCACAGCAGTGTCAATTCGCCGGACAGCAGCAGGACCAGGCATCGAGCTCGCTGGTGAACGAAGAAGCGAAGAATGAGCGCTGCGGCCGAGTCGGGTTGGCGATGATGGAGGTTGGGGAAGTCGATGCCGGCCGTCGAGTAACGTGAAAGTCACCAAGTTTCCCGGATATCCCAGATCAAACCATGAGCTAGCTGCGAGTCCAGCCAGGGCTATTAATCAATCAGGCAGTGCAAGTGAGTTTGCAGGCGAACCACGGGTTGCGCACATGGACGTAACTTTGCGCTGCGTCTCCCTTTTGTTGCCCTGCGGGTTGCTGAAACTGTTGGATTCTAGCCAAACCCTGAAACCAGTGCTACCTACGTCATACCCCCGGATACCTGGGGAAGCAGGTTGGCAGGGCAGAAATCAATGGTTAATGCTGCTGGTTATGCTGCTGGTTGCCGGTGTTGGTGTTGGTGTTGGTTGCGTTGATGCTGGCGTTGACGTTACAGCTGGTGAATAACTACGGATGGACGGCCTCGATACCCCTTTTCTATGGTAACATTTGGTCGGCTAAGTAGTTACCAATCGAGCCAGCCGATAGAATAACTAGTTACAGCGACTTCTGGCTGTGTCTCCAGGGTTCTGTCTGGCAGATACTCGGGTTTGATATTGCTTTTGATTCTACATCTGGGGGTTCTGCTTGAGCGTGGGCAGCATGAGTTGAGAACGTAGACTCATCGAATCAGGCTCGACGGTCACTTTTTACCAGGAATATCATCCTTCTAGTGGTTCCTCGCGCTTCTTTTCTCTATCATTTATTCTTCTTTTGCCTTGATGTATCGATTGGATTCAGGGATTTATGACTGATTTATGAACGATTTTATGTATTTTTGGATAAAAAATGCCAAGGAGAGCACCTAGGTACAAATGACATCACGTGAGTATTACTCAGTTATTAGTAATAACTTTAATAAATTATATAATGTGTCATGTGATATAAAACCTTAAAAAAGAAATGCCAAAAAGAACGTCAAGCGAAGAACGAAAACGGAGCTTCATACAAAGCAAGCTGAGGACGCAGAGAAACTGAGGATAGAAATAGCCAGAAGACGGTGATGTCACTTAATCTGACGGCTGCGCATTCATCTCGCATAAAGAAGCCGACTTCAGCATCGCGGCAGAAAACCCCCTTTGCCTCATTTCGCCGTGCCAAGGCAGCTTCTACGCCGACTGCGCTTCATAGCAAAGGCAAGCAGCTCGAAGCCAACCTTCACCAGACGGAGGAAAGAAGTAGAAGCGCCTCGAGACATAGTACCAGTAGCAGTACTACCGGTGGAGATGTCCTCTTCGATGAGGCGTTGCCGGACCTGGGTCCTTCGAGGGCCATTACGGAGTCCATTGCCATCAGCAGTGTGACTCAGGCCATCCAGCATATCCAGAGCACCATGTTCAGTGCCATACCGGAAAGGAGATCAGGCATGAATAGTACGCGGATAGCACAGATCATGGCATTCAGAAAGTCACTGCCTCCGATCGTGTCTGTGGCACATGTACATGTTCTGCTTGACGATCCTACAAAGGTCGAGCGAGAGATTGTACAGCTAGTTGACTCAGCTGTTGTACGCAGGCTGCTTGTAACTGGACGTGGAGATGGGACATACGGACTCGGCGACTGCCTTGTTCTGCTCGACGACTGGGAGAAGCTGGTTAGAAATAGCACGTCGCTGGACGATGTGTTGAAAGGTGAGATCTTACCTTCTTTTTTGTCTGATATATATTCTTGTATCATGTCTAACAGCTGCATAGACCGCTTCATTGAGGCTCTACGGAAGGAAACCAAATCCCCTGCTGTCCCTGCTGGTTTCTTTTCTGCCGAGGAAACTGCTGCACTGGTTCGTTCAGGTTTCCTGGTGACGGCCTCGTCTCACTCCAAGAGCGGTTACATAAATGTAGGTCGCTCGACGACTTCACCCTCCGCAAATCGTGCTGTCCACTCATCAAGTGAAAGAGGGTCAACAATGATTCTCTCCTTACCTAATATGGGGCCTTACCTCAGGCTTCTCGGATCTGCACGTACCCAGATCCTAGACACACTGAGGAAATCTCGATACAGCGAAGCACCTCTCTACCTGATTCGTGACCGGTGGGACGGCTCTATTGAGCTAAGCTCTAGGGTTAGCATAGCAAAGCACATTCGCGGAGAGTTTGCGGGTGTCTTACCTGGCCGAACAAACAAGTGGAAACAGCTCCATGGCTTGAACTTCCAATGGGCGCTCGAAGAAGCCCTGGGTGCGGGACTGATCGAGATCTTTAATACAGGAAGCGTTGGGCCGGGAGTACGGAGCGTATAACAATCGCCCGTCTCTCTTATATGCCATCCTTTTCTTTCCTGCAGCAGTACTGGACAAGTATTCTCATGCAGCTCCAATTTCAACAGTGATACCCCAATTTATATACAGTAACGAATATGCAACGCCTGTACGATTAACCTGTGGCCACGATAGCGCCTTCTTGAATATATATAAGTCATCGACTATACGTCATTCTAGGGAGGCTCTTTCCCTTCTTCCATTGTGTTTACCTGATGTTTTGCGTTCCGGTGGCTCTTTCTGGCTAGGTTTGTTATTATTTCCCAGCCAGCAAAGAAATAGAAGAAAAAAAAAAACATTCGGTTTCAATGTTTTTCTTCCTTTTCTCCTTTTCTCCCTCCTCGGTCCACGCTCGTTGATCAATATTGGTGTCTATATATATATATATTGTTATAGATATTTTACTGACCAACCAGACTCTCGTTTGATTGCCCCTGTCCTTCGTTTCATTACACCATTTGCAGTTTGTCGTGCACCCAATTTCTACTTGTTTTCAAGTTCTCTTCACCCTCTCTATACAAACAATGTCTAAGACAGTACAGTATGGAACTTTCCCACCTCCGCCGCCAGATTCTGATGAACAAGGGGATTCAAATATACCAGAGCAAGGTGATGTTGCTAATACATCGCAACCGACCAATTCTTCTGCTGCACAACCACAGCCTCGTGGGGATGGTGAGGCAACGGAGCATGCGTCAGGGCCACAGGCTGGCATATCAAACTCATCCCAGGCAGGGCCTTCTACGGCAGCAACAGAGCCCTCCGCAGAAGTAGTTGCTCAAGTTGATGTCACAAGTCCAGTCCCGGTAGAGTCTTCCACGGAAGCAATGGGACGTCCATCAGAGCCTATTGATCCGATTGGCACAAGTTCAACCCAGGCAGAGACCTCTCCAGCAGCACCAGATCGCCCAATAAAGCCCGTTGCCGAAGCCGGTGTTACAAATTTAGCACCAGTAGAGCCCCCTACAGAATCAATAGAGCGTCCATCAGAGCGCCTTGTTCTGACGGGCATAACGAACCCAACTCAGCCTGAGACTTCTATCGTGGCGACGGAGCACCACCTGGAGCCCATTCGTCAAGTTGAAAACACAAACCCCGCCCCGGCGGAATCTCCCAGAGCGACAGAGAGCCTGTCAGAGCCCGTTGCTCATATTAGCACATCAAACCCAGCCCAGACAGAGATTTCCGCAGGCCCACATCAGCCCACCGAAACAAGAGCGACCCAAACGGAACACTCTGTAGCGGGAGGTCGCAGTCAAACGGTGTCTGCACCTAGTTTTCTGGCATCTGGAGGCATCGAGGCACCGACTGACCGTTCGTCAAGACAGTCCGAACCAGAGGAGCGCCGGGGAAGGGCACGTTATCGAGGTGAACAACCACAACGTTTTCATACCCCAGCAGCCGGTCCTGGACTTGCCATAACCGGAACCCATGGCGAATTCGCTCGACTTGACCCCGGAGATGAACCTCGACCCCACCAGGGTGTTTTACCGGATTATGCGCACCCTAGACCAATTACCGCCGCTCAGCTTCCACCTTGTGCTGCATTCAGGACATCATACAATGTAACAGCCCCCGAGTTTGATGCATTTTTGCAAAAGGCCTTAGACGATGCGTTCCGAGCACTTTGCCAAAGGGGTCCATCTACAAGGCGCGGCGAGAGATATCCCAGACCACGACGCTCTCCTGGCTGTAAGGCCAAATGCTACTTCGCCCACCATCATGTTGTCAGGGACCTTGACCCAGGTTGGTTGGACGAACTACGAGATCACCGGGATGAGATTCCGCGCGACGCTGAAGAGGACTGGTTTGGCAGGAAATCTGAGCATAAGGACAGGGCGAGTCGCGGCAATGCTACCTTTGAAGATATGAGACAGTACTGGAAGAACAGACATACTACACATCTTCCGGAATATGTGCCTGGAATTAAAGTGACCAATATACACACGTACGATTGCGAGGACGTGCAACTCGTCAACTGGAGGGACGTCACTGCAGAAAGTGAGTACAAGCCAAAAAGAAACACCTCCCATCCTCTTCTAGCAAGGCTGTGCTGATTAAAGCCAAGTTTGTTGGATCGAACGCCACTCGGGCCTTTGTTCTTCTTCAAAGCGTATCTTCCCCGTAATGGTTCTCACTGCTGCTAGAGCTTTTAACCCGGAACACCTTACGCGGTCGGAGACTCAGCTGCCATCTTATGTAGAGACTGCTGACCCCCGTCGGCCAAGGCAAACCTATGCAGATGTTCCACCAGAGGGAAGTCCTGGCCACCCTGCAAATGGTAATAACGCTCCAACTGAGCCCAGGGGCTCTGGAATTGCTCAACCAGTGTCTGCTGAGACTGGAAGTACAAGTTTCCGGACTGCAGCAGCGGAAGCTGGCAGTTCAAGAAATTTTTGGCCTACACCGAGCGCCGGAAGTTCGATGAGTCTCCCAAATATACCTGGTACAGCTGGAAGAGTTGAAAGCTCGGTGGACATTACTTATCCTCTCCGATCTGCCTCGGCCGATGCTCGTGGCCCAAGGGACGTTCAACTTGCATCTACAGAAGCTGGAGGTTCTAGAGGATTCGGGAACACACCCACAACAGCTGGAAACTTGAGAGTTGTTAACTCTCTCCAGACTACTCCGGTCGAAGCTGGGAGCTCAAGGGACACTCAATCTAGCCCGGCAGAAGCCGGAGATTCGAGCAGATTCCAAAGTAATTCCGCTACAGCTGGAAGCTCGAGAGACGTCAATACTCTCCAGACTACCCCAGCCGAAGCCGGAAGCTCAAGGGACATTCAACCTGCGCCTAACGAAACTGGAAATCCAGAAAATACCGACCAGTCTGCCCAACAGAGGAGACCAGAGGAGGGATCAAATCCTCAAACCGAGCCTGATCCACAGCACCCATCTAGGGGTGTCCCAACTGGATGGTTGGACTCTCTCTTTGTTGTGCATCTTCCTCTCGTGCATACATGCTTTGGCAACCAGCGGAGAATGCATCGCGTTAGGCGGACTATTTACCCCTCGTATGTCTCGGTTGGAATGGTGAGACAGCTACCTAGACTCCAGACACAGAGGCATGACAGATTTGAATGGCTGTTTACGGTTTCAGCAAGGCCACAAAGTAGATTTCTATTCCCACGCTGGTTGAAGAACCTGTACATCGGTATGCCACATCTCATCAAGGATGAGCCCGGGGAGTTTATGAGGATGCTCACCTGGCGTCGCTTCAACCCGGGAATCCCACGGAAAAGATCTTTGATCAGATGGTAGTTGGTTGCTCGAGTGATGCTGTGCGAAGACCGAGGCAATATGATGTGGCAATGAACGGGCTTATTCACGATTTTTATAGGATGCGGAGGGTGGTTTATACAGTACAAAAAAGGATGTTTTGTAGTGTTCTAGAGCCCAAGGTTGAGGGTAGCCGCTCGTTTTTTCCCTGTACTCTGGTATAATACTCACACTCATTCAATTTCTAATAAAGGCTATTTCACTACCGATATTTTGATTTATTCGCTTCAAGGTGGTATGACTGTCATATATGTTCTGTAAAAAGAGAGAGCTCAATGACTTGAAGGGCCTTATCATCCAGCCATAGCTTCTGACATTGATAAAAATCTTTCCCAGCTATCACACGAGCTAGGCATATATGCTAATAATAAGCTAGCGGTCATGTCAATCAGTCCAAATAAACCCGACCAAGCAAACTAAATACCCATCCAATCAATAGAAACAAGAAATTAACCAAAGAGGTGATCGTAACAAATCACACGAGAGGAACAGAGGGAAGCCAAGGTAGAGAGGAGAGTAGTAGAGTGGAATAATCATTTCAGTCATTCATTTAAATTAACTAGAACTGGACCGCGTTGGCGAATGTATGGTATAGAATAGAAGGGTATAAAAGGATATAGAAGCTGTGCTAAACGGCGACTAGAACAGCAGCAGTGGAGAGAAATAGGGGGTAACGAAGTGAAAAAATGGATAAAGTACGTATGAATAGTAATATGAGCTGAACGAAGCGAAAAGGCAAGGGAGAGAATATAAAAGGCGCAAGTGAATAAAAACTGGAAAGGCAGGCTGGCAGCCAAAACATCATATACATTTTTTTTTGTTCTTGGGAATCAAGGAATAGATGACATGGATTGTTTTTATATCTATTCACAGATAGGGCAGGACGACTTCATTAGATTGTAGAGTGTAGATGTGGGTATATTTCAGGGTATATGAGGGAGGTAGGGACCCGGTTATATCTCGGTTGCCTCCAATGAAAGTCCTATTATGAATGAGCGGCACGAAGAGAGGGGAGGAAGTAAAAAGAGTGTGTTAGCTTTGGGAGTTTTATATGACTGCCATCAAAATCATCTTTTTATCCAACTGCGTGATGAACCAAATGCAATTTAATAGCATATTCCGAACATGCTGGGAGAATGAATGCTGATTCCCGACCATCCCGTGCAATAACCCGTGCGTGAGTGGATATTAAATAAGGGTATAAAAATTCGTTAGAAAAAAGTCCAGAACGATAATGCGCAAATTCAGAACCGGAGCCAAATTTAGGCGCCTTCCTATACAAAGTAGGTATATATCAATTAGGGTCCACCGGGATTCGGAGTTTTCGCTGTCTTTTCTCCACTAGTAGCGCCACTGGCCGTCGTCTGTGCGATTGCAGCGGTAGTGGTTGGGACAGCGGCGGTGGACACAGGAGTGGGGAGAATATTAGGGTTAGGAGGTAGTGTTTCGGCTTTCCCACTGCTTCCGGTGTTTTTATCCTGGGGTTTCTCGCTGCTGCTTGTGATATTGCTCAACTGGCCACGTAGCCTGACGACCTCGCTTTCGAGTCCGTTGACTCTATCTTCGAGCGCTCGCATATACCCCCATATCCTATCCGTCGAGGGTAGATTTGGATTAGGACTAGGGATCGATAGCTGCCGTGTGGGTTGATCGCCTGACCCAAGTTGATGCGGCGAATGAGTGAAATATGACGCCCCTGATATGTTAGCTAGCGAACCATTAGGGTTAAATCCTTCACTAGACGGCGCACTTGTGTAGCTGCTATTCCCACTACCGGTACCCGAGCTTGGGGCGGTATTGCTGTCGATGCTAGATGATGGGGCGGGAGGGTGGTGTGGGTGTTGAAGAGGCGGGTGAGAGCCAGCACGACCGGGGTGATGAGGGCCCTGCTGCTGTTGGGAATGAAGGGGGAAGCGGGAGTCGGAAGGGTTAAGGCCTAGAGGAGGTGGAAGGTGTGGAGTGCCTGCTTGAGAACCTGGATGGCTTAGACTATCTCCAGGTGATGAAACGGAAGAAAAGGGTATACCTAATCCTGTTGAGCCATTGCGCATCTGAGATTGGTATTGGGGCATGTTGGATGGGTGCGTCTGGCGGAAAGAGTTTTCGGGGCCGTGGCCTAGTTGCCGTGAGGCAGCGCCGCTTGGAGAGAGAGGTTTTGGGGATTCGGTCATGCCTGATTGTGCAAACATGGACGGGGAAGACGGGCCAGGCGGGAACGAAAGGTGTGAAGGGGACTGGGAGATGGAAGAGGCTGTTGAGTTCGATCGTTGATGGTTGCTGGCTGGGGGGAAAAGGCCGCCGCTGCTGGTACTGAGATTCTGTTGTGATCGTGGAGCCGCGAGAGGTGGATAGGTGCTTGACTGATGGGATTGTTGAAAGGATATGTGACGAGCAGAGCCGGGCTGGGACTGGTCCGAACCACCGTCTTTCTTGATAGAAGGGAGATTCAGGCGCATTTCCTCCTCCTCGTCCATCCGGTCTGGTTCTGTGTACATGAGGCCCTCCATTGCGTCCTCTCCTACTGGACCAGTCCCGGCATTGCCGTCTCCAAATTCATCCTCACCAGCGAAACTGCCCATGCTAGACCGTCTACCAGCACAGCCGCCAGGCCCTTTATTATGTCGGGCCAAGGCATCTCCACGAGCGAATCGACGACCGCATTTGAGGCATATGTGAGGTCTCTCGCCGGTATGTAGTTTTGTATGTCGTTTTAGATCGTGTAGCCGCCTGAACCGAGACTGACATGTTTGGCAAACATATGGCTTTTCTTGGCTGTGAGTTAGAAGGTGGCTTTTTAAATTGTGGTGTCGAGTGAATTCGGTAGCGCAGTATGGACATCGATGCTTCTTCGAAGACGGAGAGCGTGCGCCGGATTTGTTTAGTCCTGAGTGAGGGAGACTCATTCCGCGCCGGGGGTCGTTCACGCTGCCAGCAGTGGGCATGGGAACCGGATATGAGAAAGACTTGTTACCACCTTCTTCGATCTCATCTCTCTCTTGAGATTTATCCTCTAGAGGATTTGGTTCCTCTATTGGCCCGGGGCTCGCAACCGTGGAGCTGTTCATGAGAGTAGGCGGATTCTCTCCATTGCCAAAGCTATCCGGGGCGCTGGACGGACTCCTCCGGGACTGTGATTCCTGTAATATAGGAGCCGGTTTCGACGACCGCCTGGTGCGAACTGGAGTAGATTCACGGGTTCCGTCCACAACCGTTATTTCCGGAGTCCTTCTGGCGGACTGGGGATTGCTGCTCTGGCGCTGATTCTGCTCCTCCTCTGCGTGTTGACTGGGAGACGTCATTGTGGGCGGGGATGGCCGTTTGTTCCTTTCAGCTAAGGGTGTGGAGGTGACGTTGAGTCCCGCGTTCGCGATGGATGACAGGTTGCGCTCGTCTTTGAGCTCGTCGGGTTTCAAAAACAGCGATGTCGAACTTGGAGTCGGAGTCGCAGAGCTCGAGGCACGACCATTCACAGACCTCGATGCCGGGCTTGGGGGGCAGGCCGGTTCAGGAGCCTGTGTGAGGGATTCAGCCATGCGAAGACTGCTGGTGCGCGGCCAGCTTGGGTGTTTGTTGTTGGTCACACCACCCCAACTGCTGAAGAGTTATGGATGGAGAGGCCCAGATATTCCAACTGTTACGGTTGTTAGCCGGTTGGTAACGGGTAGCGAGTTTGCGTGTGAGAAGAGAAAATGCGTAGGTAGGTTAAAAAAAAAATACAAGAAAAAGGCAAAGGCGAAAAAAAGTAACTAACAAAAAGGAACACCTGGGGAGAGGTTTTAGGGCATGAAGGGAAGGAAAACGAGAGACACTGCGCGGTTGGAAATGATCACGTTTACTGTCTGCAGCGTAGAGTTGATGGGCAGCACGCGAGAGCCATGAAGCAGCAGCAGCAAATGATACAGGAGGGAAAACGCTGGAACGGAAGGACCAGCAAGCGCGAATAAAGCGAATGGCGAGGAGGGCGAAGCAGGAGGAAGGGTGACACCTATGGTCTTGGTGGAGGTGGACCTGGATGTATCGGCGTTGGAGGAGCGAGTTGTGGCGCAAGCTGACGGGCTAAATTCTCGTGAGAAAAGGAACTGGTAGTGCCAGCCTCGGGTCTGATGGGATCGACGGTAACTTGATAGAGCCAGTATCAAACCACCAGCAAAATTATATGGATTGCTGGGGGACGTCGCTGGCAGGTGTAACGTGTGATTCGAGACGAGACCTCCGTCCTGCTCCAAGTCGAGAGACAGAGAGACAGAGCACTACTCGAGGATGTCCGTTATTGTAGCACCTTAATAATAGGTGTTTGATTCGTGACGGTTTAACCGTTCGTAGTTAGGCGACCAGGGATGCCGTACAATACCGTAGGCCCTAGTAACGAATGCACTGACTGGCCTAGAAGCCTTCAGATGTACTCCGTCTGGAGTATGAACGTAGCCGGGGGCTGACTGCACAGTGCAACAGCAGCCAAAATCAACAGCCTTCCTACGAAATAGGTGCGGGATGGCAATGACGAGCGGCAAATGAGACACCGTATCAACCGTCAATAACTCCCTTTCTGTCGATGGCAAGGCAGAAGGAATCGTTCGTGAGGCGGAGGGCCGGATACAACGCCACGCTGATTAAGACGCCTCCACGAGCCCCCTGGTTCGAGGTGACTGGCAGCATATACTCCGTATATCTACCAAGGTCGCTCAACTGGAGGAACGCGGCTCAACGGCGCCTTCCTTGGAGGAGTCGTAGAGTCGGCATGGCTAAGGCGCAGTTATGGCTGGTGGATCACGCGTGAAGGGAGCCTCTGGCGATGATGGGACGTCGAGGTTGGCGGCTCGAGGTTGAAAGCAAGTCGATGTTTTTCGCTGGTCGTCGAGGCTGACTCTTTTTTCTTGCGTATCGTCGGTATTTTTGGTATTTGTATTTTTGGCGTTGCCGGCAAGCGTACTGGAAACGGGGGGCGTGACCGTACGGTATGGTCAGTACCGCTATGCAATACGAGAATACGCGGCTCGTGGCCGAGCTGCGGCTCAGCTGCGCGGCCAGAGCGCTCACAGCGGGTGCTGATTGGTCTGTGTTACTCACGGCGCCCCACAGTGTGGAGAGACCCCTGTCGGGGACGCTGTTCCGTATTGTAAATACGGAGGTAAGTCAGTATATAGTCTGCCTCAAAGGGGAAGCTAAAGAAAAGCGCAAAAAAAAAAAAAATCGAAAGCGATCAATCATACCGAGCTGTGTCGGGTCGTCTTGCGCTTGATATCCGCCACGACGACTCATGCAAGCGTGGAGACGGCTTGCATCTGCATCCAGGCACGGCCGATCACGCTCGAGACATGACTTAGGCCGGAAAAGTCGCCACGGAATGCAGTGTGCCAAGTTTCATGCTATTATGCAGGCCAGCGGTTGGAGAAGAGCCTGGTTTCTAGAAGACCGCTGTCCTTCCCGGCTCGAAGCTAATACATACCGCAGACAGGGCGTTTTATCCTGGCTATAGCTTGTCAAGGCGCTGTTTCATCGGCTGTGCGGTGGCAGAGATAGACATGGTTGGCTTGCTAGATACGAGCGCAAGGAGTATCAGAGTTGCCCACCGGCTTAACCGAAGATATATTCAGACAAGACTTAGTTTGCTGTGCCAATGCGGCCACACTCTACCCGAAGTGTCCCTGACGCCCGCCTGCAGAACCTGGCCTGCCTTTCTGGCGAAACTTGTCCAGTCTGGGGTAGTGAGACTCGTGCATCGGCTGTGATTGGTACGCTCGCCCTCCTGTGTGGCTTCGTTGGGCTCCCCTCTCTCCCCCTTGTCCGCAAACCAGCAGGGCATGGCGTTGTTGAGCTTACCCATCCCTCCGTACGGAGTACTTACTATAGAGAGATGATATCAGATGAATATTTTTGTCGAATCATTTTGCTTTTTCCTCCCGCTTCTCCCTTCCTTGACTCGACCTGAGGATGTTGTCGAGGGCGGACAAGTGGAGATTGATATCATGACGACAGGGGTGGTGCCGCCTCACCTGGCTGCTGCTCCATACTGGAGCGTTATTGATGCAATGACGTTGTGCCAGATGCGTTCGAGATTCGAGCTTCCAACTATTGCATGGAATTGCATGAAGAGGGGTTTCTATTTGCCACCGACTCCAACTATTTAAAAAAATATGGGATCAGATGCGTCCGGCAAGCGCCCAATAGAAAAGTTACACCAACGGGGCGGTGCTTTGGCCTTTTGAAAACAAAATTTAAATATGCACGCACCCGAGGCCAAAGAAACTAACTCACTCCAATAATAATACCAATATTAATACCAATAATTATTGCATTGATGGTTATGTTATGGCCACAAATGTAATATGTTTATGGGGGAAGATTTGGAGGGGGGGGGGGGGGACAGGGGGTTAAACCTCCCTCAAAATTATCAATGAAGTACTCCGTAAACAAAGTTAGATTTGAACATGGTCCAAGAAAGAAGAACTAGGAGATGGGGGATTCATCACGCTAAAACAAACATTGAGAATTAAATAATAAAGGCCAAAAAGCTGTATACAATGAATATCAAAACAAATACAGGGGCTTAAAAATATACGCTGAAAAATTTGTAAGGATGAGCATAAAGTTGGGTATCATTGAGAGTTTGTGCTCCTGCCTGCTCTCGGTCGTCTTCTTTCAAACATGGCCCTTCTCTGCATTCCTTCTCTTTGCCTCTTCTAATGCCTTCTTCAATCTTTCTTGTTGCTGCTCCTCTGCTGTTAATGTATTTGCTGCGTGGGGTGTTGGTACGCCAACTCCCAATGCAGGAGGGGTATTAGATGAGCCTATACCACCGGGAGAAGACGTTGTTTGCGGCCGAGAGCTGGGACCCGAAGGGGGTGTCAAGGATGCTCCCGCGCCAGAGCCCTCACTAGAAGCAACAGCTTGCTCGACACACTCAAGAACCTCCTCGATGTTCATGATGATAGCGCGATGGCTAGTTCGGATACTAGACATTCTCGACTGCAAATCATCTTCAATCTTCTTATCCTCTTTCTTTTTCTCCTCTTCCAGGCGGCGGAATATATCGGCACTGGAGTCTGCGACCTTGGCTTCGGCCACAGAGACGTCGTAGTCCGCATTATTCAACAATCTATCCGCGACGCCAAAGCTTTCCAGCACGGACTCTGAATTGGCGCCGAGGAATTTCACAAACGCCAGTGTGTTTTGCAATGTTTTGACGCCGCCAGTGGGGACAATACTAGGGGTCGAGCGGATAAGGTCCGTGTCAAATTTGTTAATTTTGGCTGAGATGTCATCCAGTAGTCGCTGGTTCTCACCAATCCCACGCATGCTGGTGTCGTCAAATATATCCATCAGCTTATTTGTTCGCTCGTCTCGGGCCTTGGCAGCATCTAGGAGCGTCTTCTGCTCCAATGCAGTGAATTCCTTCTCCATTTGCTTCAGTGCTGCAGTTTCACCCAGGAAAACGTAGTAGCGGCGCTCAGCCTTTTTCCTCCGTCGTTCTCGCTCAAGAACAGCAGCTACACGCTTAGCGTGCCTGAGCTCGAGCTTTTGGAAAATATCCACTGCATTACGCATAGCATGTGAGAGCTCGAATTTTCCTAATGCTGAAGGCTTTCCTCCCCCGGGCTGCAAAAGCTCACTTGTCTCATTATAGAGATGTTGCAGGCGCTTGATTTCCGATGCGAGTCTCTCGTCAACGCGACTAAACACAATCTCCACATACTTGTCAAACTCTTTTCGCTCCTCATTAAGCTGTATTTGCGCCTCGGTCTGCTTGAACTCATCCTCTAGCACGTTGATGTCAGAGTATCCAATCTCCTTATCATTGAAGAGTGAGTCAATGTGGGTTTCTGACTCTTCCTGGCGAGCTTGACGCTGGGCGTTGACTTGCGCCTGGCGCCCGGTAGCGCTATTATCCCAGGCTTCATGAGTTTTCTCAATAAAGGTGAAGTCCTCGGGGAAATGCTCGATTTCATCGCCGATAATAGCGACACGCGAGCTGCTTTCTAGTCGAGGCGGCGGGCCAGGAACCAAAGCTTGTAGTTCCTCGAAGGTTATGGTTGGTGAACCTTTCTTCGGTAAAGCTGGTCTGTTTGACAAGCTAGTTCCGGGCCGGTGGCTGCGGTAAGCCACACTCTTCTCTCTAATCAGGCCTAAGAATGTTTCGTCATGCTCAGCCCGTGATACTGAACGTTCCGAAGGGAATGCTGGTGGGGTCTGTAAGGATGGCTGAGCCATCACACGGCCACTTTCCACTGACGCTAGGCGCAAGGCTGAGTATCCCTGGTAAGCTGGACGACTCACGGCTGTGGATTGAGACGTTTTCTGCGAGTTTTCGTTATAGCGGAAAGGCGTGTAGACTGCATGTGGTGGCTCAACCGTGAACGGAGGTGTGTTAGTACTTGGCCTAACAGCAGACTCTGGGGGAACAGAAACCGATCGAGATGGGTTTGGATGAGCAGATAAGCCCAAATTTGGGTTTGATATTTGATTACTGGCAGCTCCTGCTGTTGGCTGTGGTCGAGTCGGGTTAGAGGCAGATCGATGTAGCCCATCTGAGACAGAATTATTTTTCTTCTGGTTAGTGAGCGCAGAAGCGAGTCGTGGTAGCCCACCGGGACTATAAGAGATTACATCATCCTGTTCACCAGGGGTTGGAGGGTCGGGAATAGATATTTTCGAGGGTACCTCCTGCGATGGTGCTGGTGCTGGTGCGTCTTTCGCCATCGAGCTTGACGCGGCAACGGGGTTTGGCGCAGGTGCGGGCTCGGGCTTCGCTGAAGGCTGTTGATCCAGAACATTTTCCACGTTATACAAGATTGCACGTAGTTTTGACTCCTTATGCATAAAGGCTGAGAAAAGCTTATACTTTTCCTCTTCTGACTCTGTTTCCATTTCCTTACGGAGCATGGTCACATACCGCGTCAAGGACGATTCATACCATGGATCAAGATCTTCATAAGGGTCAGAAATTGTTACGATTGACTGTATTGGTCGAACATCGGCCCTCGAGGCCGTGCGCATGGGGCTCTGCTGAGGGGAAGCATGGATGTGGGATACTGGGGTTGTCACTCGGGGGTAATCGAATGTTGAAACCGTGTTTGAACGTTGGTGAGGCTTTGCATCCGAGTAGCTAGAATGCTGGCTACTAGATATGACTGGCTGTGACCATGCTTCAATGACGCCGTCAATGGCCTTAGAATCAACGGGTGTGTTTGACTCGATAGAGCTGACGCTATCGAGACGACCAGATATACTTCCACTTTGATTTTTGGCAGGTTGGTTCGATGCATCAACTGGAGAAATTACATGTGAGCCTGATCGTGACGGTTGCTCAGGCGATACTTGTCCCGAAGTCACGCTGGCTGGTTGCTGTGAAATTGCCTGAGAGCTAGTCACTGGAGCTTGGGGAGATGGATCCGATGGCAGTTCGAATGTATTTGCCTTGTTTATAGGGGATTTTGTTCTAGCACCGAATTCAGCCGTATCATCTACCTCTTCTCCCGTAGAGTTAAAATGCTCCCAATCGGAAGGACCCCCAAATCCGAGGGCTGATGCGCCAGTGCTTGCTGTGGGGGTCGCACTAGAAGCTGCTGCTGTGGTGGCAGGGGGTGGGGTGCTGGTAGCGACCGTTGCCTGCGCAGCAAGTGGAGAAATAGCAGGAGCAAGCGAAGCTGCAGGAGTCTGAGCTTCCAGTGGCTGTGATGTGGGGGGAAGTGGCTGCTGCAGATTCCCATCTGGAGGAGGGCTATGAAGATGGTTTCGTGTCTCTCCAGACGCAGGCTGGAAATAGCCGCTGTTTCCTGAATTATCGGCATTTTGGGCTACGGGAGGTGCAGGAGGTGACACAACTGGCTGCTGCTGCTGTTGCTGCTGGGTTTCTGGGGGTGGGTATTGATATTGTTGTTGCTGTTGCTCTTGCTGATCATGTTGATATGGTGGCTGCTGCGGTTGCTGCTGCTGGTATTGATGTTGATCATGCTGGTATGGGGCTTGATGTGGTTGCTGCTGCTGCTGCTGCTGCGAGACTGGGTCGTATCGGTGGGTTGGGGGATGTTGTGAATAGACTGGTGCAGTTGGCCATTCAGAAGCAGGACGCTGAATCTCTGCTTGGTATGCCAGTGGTAGCGGTGGTGGTTGTGGTGGAGCATTTTGGTTGGCAACATAGCTGGTGTGATCTGCAGGCGGTGGCTGCTGCTGCCATGATTGTGGAGGAGGCGGTGGTGCCACTGGCGGATATTCAGGGGCCGTTACCCCATGGCTGGGGGGATAATATGGCTGACTTGTTTGGACAGGCTGTTGCCATTGCTGTTGCTGCTGTTGCTGCTGGGGAGCGTTCTGAGCCTGTGCTTGGGAGAATTCAAATGCGCTGGATGGACAGGGCTAAATGTAGTATTAGCATAGCTTCTTGACTCGATATGCAAATGTATTAGTGATCCTGCTTACTGGCAACGGCGGCGGTGCGTTGTGCTGGTCATGGACACTTGGCTGATGCTGGTGGCCGAACTGTTGGTTATATCGAACCCCCCACCGCGACGTATCTTGCTGAGCATGGTCGATCGAAGGAGTTCCCGACATAGGTCCATATGTGTTCGGGTTGTACGTTGATTGAGGCTGTACATGCTGTGACTGGTCACCTCCATGCCATTTGTTTGAGTGGTCACCAGCTGGTGGGAGAGGCGGAGGAGGAGGAAGAGGCGGCTGCTGCTGCCATGGAGGCTGCTGATAGTTCTGCGAGCCGTACATCACTGCTCTGCACAAACGAAATAGCTTAGCACCGCACGAAGTATATTGTAGCTAGATACAGCTTGAGTTTGTAGGGAGAGAGGGAAAAAAATCTCTTTACTTACTGTCGTTAATAGTATTTGTCCGTGAATAGTTGGATCAGGGCCAGGGGTTCACTCGGTATAATCCAGGGTTCATTTAGTTAAACCTCCCGTCGCGGTACCGAGAACCAGGAGAACGGTCGCCTGAAGCCGTGAAGGACGCCCGGATATCTCTCCTGAAGAATGATGATCGGTATGGACGCCGTCGCCGTTCTCGCCTTTTGCGATGTCGTTGAAGTGTTAGACGGAGTAGTTTAGTTCTGGTCAGGCGCAAACAAATGCGAAGCGCACCACAGTCTCATCACCAGATCAGGCGCGGTCACACCGTGAGACGTTGCTGGTCAACTAGTCACCCCAGCGAGCTACGGCTCCGTGTAAATCGCCTGGCGAGCAGCTCGTCGTCGCCGTCGCTGCTCCGTTGTTGTCTGAAGCGACGTCTGCGGTCGTCGAGTTGTCGTTGAGGCGGCGGAGCTCTCGTTTTCCCCTTTGGGCCACCTCGTATGCGCCGGCGCTGAGTAAGACGCTCACCGCCCGCCAGCCGCGTCTACGGGATATAAAAAAAGCAGCAAAACGCTGCGACTCAGCCATGATTTCGAGACGAGGGGGGGCCAACAGATATCGGGATACTGTCAGACAGCCTCGGGCTTTGCGATGCGGGCTGTCGTTGCACCATTTACGAGCCTCATTTTAGCGAGACGGAGGGCGAGGACGTGGTTCGTCGGTCTGCTCGAGGGCCACGGCGCCGGTTGAGACTCAGTTGGACGAGGAGTGAAACCAGGCAGCAGCTCTGCGATTCCAGGATATCTTACGCTTCACTAAGGTAGAGGGGGAGATTCTGCTCTCTTTGACCGTATAGATGGAGTACCCTACCTGGAAGAAGCAAACTAGCTGCGTGAATGGTGCTCAATCGTCCTGAAAAGATGACCCCTTTTGGCCTTCAAAGGTTCAACCATACTATGAAGAAACATGCGACAAGGGTCCATCTTTGTTTGATACGTTACTACAATGCAGTAGTAACTGTTTCTTGTTTACACATGGATGTTTGGCGCTTGAAGCCTCCTTGTTGAACTCCATAGTTATTATACCCCCTGGCGATGGTTGTATGAATGGCCGACATACCCGGTAGCATGAACTTCGCTTCAAGCAAGATGTAGCCTTTCATGTCTACAATATGGCATTATTCAGCGGACTGTTGGTTGGAGAAAGGCCCTTTGTTGTTGCCGAGACTGCTCTTGTCGACAACCACCGGCGGAAAGGATCAAGGAGTCGCTGAATTCAGCACGGGCTCCCATCTATGAAATCAAGTTACATGTCTGCTCCTTGTTGCCCTGCTTGTCTACCCTTTTCCTCTATTTAGTACTGTATCGCTTTATCCGGGGCTATATCAACAATGTTCTTTGATCTCCCTGGACATACAATAAACCTGGATTCCTCTATCCTAGCGGCCTACCTTCTAACCCAAGCTTCTCTGTGATTCCCGCTATCATCCACCGTGTATGGTCACCTCTAGGTCCCCCAACACCATCCAAAGGTCCAGCGTATTTTGAGACCTACGGGCTCGTTCGTTCTTCTGTCTTACCAACGCCTGAGCCGCATTGATTCTGTGAAACGCATAGACACCCTGATCCAATTCCACCAGCCTGATACCAGCATATAATTAGCTTCAAAATGTCCGAAGAACAGACTATAGAGGGCCCGAGTATGCCATGTCCGGTAAATTGTCCAGTACCTATTGGATCAGACTATGCCGCACCAGCTTATCCAGGCCAGCCAGACCTATTTAATGAAGTCGAATGGGGCCCGTTTCCTTCCAACGAAGATATAGCAAAGGCGTACAAAGTGTGGTTGATACCAAACAACACCCTAAAAGCATCCCACCCCGCTACCAATGGCCCAGCTGGTTGTCTGGTACGGAATGTATACGAGAGCATTCTAACTTCCCCAGACTTGCCAATTCGACGAGAAAATTATACTTTCCACCCTCCCAGGGATGCTGAACGTACTGAAGGCTGGACTTATAGCGACATTTTTGGCACTGAACCAGAAGTGCAGGAGCAGTCACCAGATAATACCATTTCTAGCGTACTGGTGCAAGGGCATAACCCTCTTATCGATACAAAATACTGGACAAAAGCAAGGCTCCAACCAGAACTGCGATCACGGGGAATCGATGCAAACGGTCTTGTTGCTGATCTAAGACAAAGACTCTACGATGATGAACGGCAAAAGTTGAGCATCCTCGGCCACCAGGAGAGGAGAGCCGAGGATAAAGGTAGTTTCCTACCTGTCCAGTCATTGCCAGAATGGGGCCTTAAGCGCAAATCCGATGATTTCCTAGTCAAAATTACTACACAAAGTCGTTTATCAGCACTAGATATGTACACCTGGGCAATACATCTCAGCCCATACAACCCCGCATTCTGGACCAGCCGCGCATACTTATATTACCAAATGGGTCATTTTGACCTAGCTATCGGGGACGCATACCGCGCACAACTCCTATGTGAGAAACTTGTCAATCCGTTAAACCGCCATACTCAACCTGGTATCTATATTCATATATGGGACGCCGTCGAGCGCCACATATTGCAAACACCATCCAACGGGCGCCAATTTTCCCCGGAAGTCCTTCTGTTACGGAAAGGGAACGGAGTAAACAGCTTCATTCCCTTAGTGCGCAAAGCAGTCCATCATATTATCGTGCTTAGCCTGTTGGCAATGCAATGCTGGGAAGATTACTCTGCTACCGAACCGTATCTAAGGACCAGACTTATCATGGCTGACCGCGACAAGATTGCCATGACAAAGAGGCAAGGGAAAATAGCTGAATTTATTCAAGAAGCAGGAAAAGAAAAAAGACGCGATGCTCGTGAATATTTTTTTCGAGCGACATTATGGCTTTATTTCATGCCGCCAGTATCCGTATGATAACTACGATGCTGCTACCGCACTTAAACAGATTGCAGATAAGTTGAATGCGGATATGATAAAAAAGTCACAGGCGCTGGTCTATCGTCCTGCAAAGATCCAGGTAGACGTGGACAGTGGGAGTCTGTCGGTATATGCATATGAGGACATACGCAAGGGAACAGTCATTTATGTAGATGAGCCATCAATAAGGGGCCATCTTCAACCCCTGTACAAAACCTCAAAGCATTTCTGCGAGAATTGCAAGCGCCCGCTTAGCACTGGTGGCTCCCCACCATCGCCCCCTACCGAGAATAAGGCTGTACAGGATCCAAGTTGCACCTGTTCCAATTCCATCTACACTCCTCTGTACTGGTGCAGCGCCGAGAGCCCTAGCTCAAGGGATTCTTCTACAAACTCGTCTGAATCCACGGGCGGTCGTCGAAGGCCGGGTGCCGAAACAGACAACGGACAGAAGACCACAAGGGGGAATCCTTCAAAGAGACAAAAGACACGCGATGATCGTGCCAACAAACAGGGGCTTTCGTGCTTAGATATTGCAAAATCTTTATATCATAATCGGGCCTGCGGGAAGAACTGGAACTGGCTGCACAATGCAATGCGACCAAACTACTGGAAGTCTGAATCTGTACCACGGGAGCTGGGCTCTCTGTCCCATTCAAACGAAAAACATGGTACTTTATTGAGCTTGTTGCTTAGAGAGGTGTTTGACATCACTCTTCTCCGGCGTGAGACTGATAACAAGCCTCATTTGCTGGCCCACGAGATTGACGAGCTAATGCCAATCCTACTGTGGCGTGCTGCAGGCAAGAATATGCCGTTCTCGTTTGCAGCGAATATCCAGGCTCCTTTTGACATTCTCTCATGTCTAGGTGTGAACATTTTTCGGGACCTTTCATTTGATACCTGGGTGATTCAACTTGTCCTTCGGAAACTGCTGATGTCGGTCATCCCCTGGCGTGCTCCAGGCGAGGAAAGGCGCGAGGACATTCCTGAGACTCAGGATGAGGTCATCAAGCGTACAAGAGAGATCTCTAAGTTTACTCCAAGCGAGTCGAATTTAATTATGCCAACGTTCCCCAACCTTTATGTCTTTCCTGCAATCTCTGTGTTCAACCATTCCTGCCCTCCTTACCATAACGTGGATTGGAATTGGGATACAGAAATTCCCAACCGCCTTATTCTACACGCCAACAGGTTTATAAAGCATGGAGAGGAGCTATTTATACGCTACACCAAAGCACCCCTCCCCAACAATACAGCTGTGAGACTATTTGGTAGAAGCTGCCTTTGTTCTGGCTGTGGGAGAGAGCGGTCGAATTCTCCACCTTTGCCCGATTATTTCGGGTTTGCGACCAGTGATGAGTCTGAGCCAGAAAACTCCTCGTCTTCAGGACAACCAACCCAAGGGCTTGGCTTGACTCGATGGAGGTCGCCAGAGCCTAGCGAGGAGGAAACTTCTGGTGACAATGGCAAAACTCCCGAGTCAAGGGAAAGAAGAAGCGGGGGTAGTAACCAACAGAGAAACGCGGAAGGTGACGATCAAGAAGAAGACGAACTTGAGGATTATAAGAGTAGTTCTCAGGAGGAGTCAGCCTCGTATTCAAATGTTCATACCTATCAGGGGCGCACACCCTTTGACTACAACCAGGCTCGTGAGGGGCAGTCGAGAAATCAAACTACTGATGATGGGTACCAACTGGCAGCACAACTTGGTCTTCAATCTATGTCAACTTATCTCGAGCCAGAGGCTTCTCAGAATAGCTCTCAGCCATACGCACAGACTCGAGAAAGTCAGCACAGTCAACAAGGGGAGGAAACCCGTGGACCTCCCAGCTCTACAGCAGCTAGGAATGCCATGCCACCTCCATCTCAAGGTTTCGGTCCAAGAGCCAGTCTCACTCATGCACGCCGCTCGCAATCTCCACAAGCCTCGTCACGTCGTCGTGGAGCTTTGATAAAGCACAAGGGAGTTCTCATGTCTTCTTATCAGTACAATCAACTTATTGAGCGAGAGCGGAAAGCACAGCAGGAACGCAGTCAACAAGGGGATGATACGCAAGGTAGCTGTGATAAGCATGCCAATTAGCTGATTTGGTGCGTATAAGCTCCATACGTGTGGCTGCTTTTGGATTTTCTATCTTTTTTGGATTTATATGTTTTGATTAGTTATATTGAATTTCCCGAGTTTTGGTTTTTTTCTTATTCCCTCAGTGTCACATCCATATAACTAAAGATTAAACGCTCTAAATTTGTCATTAGGCAGTAGGTCTATAAAGTGACTTGAACTTTTGGGTTGTCAAATAGTACAAACACCTTTTTCTTTCAAGTCGTCAACGCATAATGCCTGCTTCAATTTACATGTCTGTACCATTAACTGGAATTACCGGACTTCGTCAAATCGATGGCGTTGGGCTGCGGTTAAGTAAACAATTCAAATGACTAATGTTGAACAAATAGTTCATGGGTTGTGCCACAGAATCGCATCTGAAAGAATGCACGAAGAATTTAGCGCGAGGAAAACCCCGAGACAGTGCCTCCGTGCGGCCATGCTGTATTTGTGAAACGTTGATGCCGCTATTGTTATTTCACTCCATCCATCTCAGGAACAATGCTTGTTCTGTTGCTGGATGGTTAACATGAGGGAGATAATCATGATTCGATAGCATGCATGCACTTCCCCCTGTCCCCGTGAGTGATGCTACGTATGAGCGCTAGTAAGAGATGTGGCCAGAGGGTTGCAGGTTGACAAAATAGCAGATCAAAGCTGCCATTGGGCGTTCAGGCTACTGTGGCAAATCTAAAATCTCCCTTGCTCGGTTACAGATGTGCCCGCAGTCATCTCGGGGAGAGCTAGATTAGGCGAAGACGGGCTTATCCAAGGCCGTCTTCAGCTTGGGCAGGACGCGGATCCGCCGGGATGGCCGCTTGCTACGGCAGGACTAGCCGCATCAACAGCCCAGATATCCTGAATTAGAGCAGCCCAAGCGGCCGAGGTACTCCTAGGTCAGCCTATCGGACCTGTAGATCTGGTATGTCTCAGCAAGGGTATCAAAGATCGCGAAACGATCGGCCAGTGTCCGTTCAAACATGTGACTTAAAACTTTCTTAAATGAACGAACAGCCATGTGGTTGTAAAGTAACAGCCTCGCAGAGTGACTCGAACTCGAAAAGACGGCGTTACTGGGCAATGAAAGGTTGAAGCCAGAGTGGCCGCATGGGATAGCGTGCGGCACAGCAATTCAACACAGCCTCATCGTGATGGATAACCACCAATCAGCAGTCAAAAGAGCACCGCATCAGAGCATCCTGAGGCATGGGTTGCATCATTTGGCGTGTCTCTGCATCGCAACCCCCGAGACTATCAGACGAAACGCCGTCTATATGATCGTGTATTGACGTTGGCGTTGATGTTGCGGCTCTAAACTTTGGCTTCGAGGAAGGTTTGTGCTTAGTCATCCACTCCTTTTCCTTCTAACTTCAACTTTTGACGACGACCTCGACGACCTTGCAGCCTACGCCGTAACAGACCCCGACTCCAGCTCCAACTGCAGATGAGAAGGACAGGGCGTATTCCATACTCTGCTCATCCACCCTTTTTTTCGTTGCCTTTTTCTTCATCAGCTTCTTCTTCCTTTCGCCCTGGTTGGAGAGGCGGCGAGCCGCTGTCCTGCAGTTATGTACGCCGTTTC
Source organism: Trichophyton verrucosum HKI 0517 (assembly GCF_000151505.1). NCBI lineage: Eukaryota > Fungi > Ascomycota > Eurotiomycetes > Onygenales > Arthrodermataceae > Trichophyton > Trichophyton verrucosum. Next base: position 143,448 of record NW_003315589.1, on the reverse strand, counting down.
ACTCCGGTGATTTTTACGACGAGATGCTCTGCCTCCTGCAAGTGACGTTGAGAAATAGTAATAGTATCGCAGATACGACCCTCTAGACCGCTTATACCAAGAAAATTATACGCCAGGATGATTGCTGCCTTGAGGTGGACCCCGAAAAACCCTTTGGCTGTACATGGAGTGGGGGGAAAGAGTGCCGAATATGCCTTTGATATCAATCAGCACGCCAACATGTAGCATCCTTGAAATGTTGCAATGTTCGAGAACATCCCCAGATTATCAGAGCATCTTCTGATACATCTCAAGCAAGACTGGTATCTGCCAGTTACCATTATTCCAAAACGGATGCCTCCCAGCTTGGTTATACCACTGGAGGGCGACTTCATGTTACTCGATACCTCGCCCCTGCAAGGCATCGTATATCCCCCATGAGAATTGTTGAGATTGCCTTAAAATAGTCCAATATGCACGACCTGCATTTAGACCTGCAAGCTGTGCCGCAATCCAGGACCTTTTCTTACCACCCTGGCCATCGCTGCCTGGCGAGGGGCCCTGAAGAAACCTGGCCATAATGCGGTTTCGACTAGCCCACTAGTTATGCAATGCTCACTTATTCCAGGATTCCCGCCGTTTGGTACACTGGGGGCATCAATCGAGATGGCCCTAGCTCCCACCCATTTGGATGGCCCATTGTTCCCCTTCCTAAACTCCGGCACATGGAAACACGGGATAGCCTTCTCGCGTTACTCCCAGGCGTAAGCGCCGCTAGTCATATTCAGAGACTGACTGTGATTTGGCCGCTGAATAGTGCTCTAGATTTGTTATTCCTGCCTAAGTGATCTCCGGCTTCGCATTCGCTCAGGCTGCGGAGTTTTCATACGCCCCCCTACCACTCCGGCCTACGGCGGCCTCTGTAGATCCCGTCTTAATGACTATTTCCCCAGTGGAGTTTAAGGTACAAAAGGAACGCGATTACTCCAGAACAGGATGGAGGGGAGAAGTCAGTTTCGCTTTTCCTTACTTTACTTATCAGTGGGACTCTTCCTAGGCTAAATAATCTAGTCCACTACTTTTGTACCCTCTTCTCTCCATTGTCTGATATCCTTGACCCTCTCTACCACTCCTCACATGTCGGCTCCAACTAAGTTACTCGGAAATCTATCACTCGGAAGTGACATGTCCTCTACTCGCGCAGGGTCCCAAAACCAAGGGCAAAAGCCTCCATATACTACTGAAGAGTCCTCTGATAGCGAATCTGAGGAAGAGTCGTCAAGTAGTGAAGGAGAGGTGGAGGAAGAAGAGGAAGAAGAAGAAAATTCTCCATCGTATCCTGTGACCTTTTCTGGAAAATCATCCATTGTCTATGACCTTCAGATGTTATCTCATAGTGCAAGGGCGAAAGCCCGGCATGGACTAAGCGGAGACTTCTCTGTCGATAAGTGCAGGCCAATTTATGGTGGTGGATATGACTTCCATGTCGTTGATTATGGTCGCGTCTATGTTGGCGAAGGACCGATGGCTTGCTCATGTCCAGACTTCCAAGGTAGCCGCATTGCTTGTCGACATATTTACGTTAGTTTACCCTGCTTAGACTCCTCGTCATACCTGATATATTTTTGCAGCTAACAATGGAGCTTCCTTCTCTCAGTGGCTTGTCGATCAACTTCATCGGCGGGTTCTGACTAGCAGACCCTCCGGAGCCCTCAAACTATCCCAGAACGGAGAATGTGAAAAACTGGGCCCCATGCTAAAACTCATTGGAAATCGCATGGAAAATATATGCCAGAAAGTGGAATGGCCATACATTCCTACCCCAGGCACTCCCCCTGATACACAATGCAGCTCGATGTCTATGTCACGCCCCGAGAAAGCCAGAGACCTCCTTTCAGCCTTCAGTGCAGACACCATGCCCGATGAATTTCGCCCTGAACTTGTGGAAACGATTAGGCAGCCTCGTACCCCCGAGCAATGCGTCGTCCAAGGTGACTTCGAGGCCACGATGTTTCGTCTTGCTGTGCATGATGAAAATGTCTATGCCAGTCTTCGCAAGGTAATGCCTTCTGGGGCCCGTGCTGCCATATTCTTTGACAAAGTACAAAGACGGATCCGTTCGCTACTTGCTGATTTCAATCGGTACCGACAAAAAGGAACACTAAGACAATCAGACCATACGGCCCTGGAGGTTGATGTGGTTGCTGACGAGATGCGAGATCATCTCCGGCTAATCCAGAAGAATATGTTTTCTCGCAGTCCGCATGGCTTCAAGGGAGCAGCCGAGACCCTTCTCTACCTTCTTCGTGCTGTCTGCCAATTCAACTTTGATGCCTTCGAGACAAGCACATGGGAGCGTCCTTCTGAATCGGATGAAGCAGCAGAGGACCGAAACTTATACTTCCAGCTCATTTATAACCCAGTCAATGGCGATGATTTCTTTGTTCTCTCATGCCTGGAGCAGTTACCAGAAGACATCCTGCAACAAATCACCCCTCAACTCGATAATATCTTCAGCGACATGCAAGTGAACGCGGCGCCGGTGCCGTACCTCCGAAAACTCCACAGTATAATAGCTGGCGACATTCCGACAAAAACTGCTGTGGGCGCTGCTCTGATACCTGGTGCCAGCGGACAAAAACGCCCATCGACTGCTGCGTCTGGCAGTGGTCGAAAGAGAACAAAGTGAACAAAGAAGCAAATTATCTGGGATTATTTGCTCTAGAGTGTGTTTCCTTCATATCTACATAATCAGTGGCTGGACCATGTCTTATAACTTCGTCTCTTCTCTCAGCTTATTGTCTTACTATTCGAAAGTACCCCTGGTGGATAAGATGTTAATTTAGGCTTATTTACCATATCAATATAAATAAACCTATAGCTCTCCTACAATTGAAGTTATTCTCAATCTGTAGACACCGTCTCGTTACCTGCATAAAAGTCAAGACAAGTCTAGGACGACCCTTCCCTGCAATTCGCCCCGACCCAGCTGCTCGAAGACTTCCGTAAGCTTTTCCATTTTCTCAACACGTACATGAGCCTTGATGATGCCCCTTGCCGCAAATTCCATAACTTCAATTGCATCCTTTCTGTTCCCTACAATAGAACCAACTACATTAAGAGACTGAGCAACCAGGAGCCCTGGAGAACAAGTGGCGATTGGATCTCTGCTGTGTGATGGAATTCCGACACAGACCAATGTGCCGTTTGAACGCAGCATGAGTAATGCTTGTGCGTATGCGGCATGGGATCCGGTGCACACGATGGCTGCATGAGCACCAAAACCCCCTGTCAGGGACTTCACCTTTTCGACGATCTCTCCCGTCCCCTTTTCATCTTGTGAGAACTGAGTGATGTCGATGAAATGCTCTGCGCCCGACTCTCGCACGACACCCTCTTTGCTGTGATGATCAATGCCAATGACTCTGTGGCCGAGACCACGACTGGCGAGTTGCGTGGCTAGATGACCTAGCCCACCCCCGGCACCGGAAATGATCACCCATTGACCTGGTTGGGCCTTGGAGCGTTTGAGTGCAGCGTAAACTGTTATGCCGGCACATAACATGGGTGCAGCCTGTTCGGAGGGCAAGTCATCTGGAATAGGGGTAACATAGTGTGCTGATCCAAGAATGTACTGCTGGAATGTACCTGGGCTATAAAATCCAGACATCTTTTTGTTGATGCAGCATCCATCGACACCATCAACGCAGAACACTAGTTTCCGTCAATTTGTTCGTTCCATGCAGACAGTACTGATTCAAGGGGTATTAGAGGGGCACCTACAGCATTTGCCACAGGCATGAGCAATCCATTTAATGCCAACACGATCACCGATCTTGAGGCCGGACTTTTCAGCCCCAGGGCCGAGTTTGACGACCTTTCCAACACCTTCATGACCTCCAACTTGCCCTGCTTCAGGTGGGAAGGGGAGAGCTGGCCACTATCCACATGCAATCAGCCAAAGATAGCCCAACCAGAGAAAGCTGCCAGCACATACGCTGTTGGTCATGAGAGAATAGTCAGAGTGGCAGACTCCTGAGTGAGTCCTAGACTTGGAGGTCAGCAGGCTTGTTCACGGCGACTCCTGATGTAGTTACAACACACGCACAGGTTAACGAGGACTTCATCAGGTCCAGGCTCAGGAACCTCTACCATCACCACTTTGGTCGAGACTGAGCCTGGCTTGTCATATACAGCAGCCTTTGCGTGAGTAGGGATCTCTGAGTCCGTCATTTTCGCTCGTGTTGAATTGTAAGTAAGTAGGTAACTAGTTATCGTTGAGGGGATGCTTGTTAGTTTCCGTTATCGGTAACCATTAGTTACATTGAATCGCAGACAGGAACTCACCCTTTAAATATCGTGTCCCGAAATCAAGCAGTATCACCCCGCGATATGTCTGGAGGGGGATCCTTGCTATACAGGACAGCTCCATGGTTGGGTCTCTGCCCGTATCTGCGCTGGCGATCGCACCACGTTCACCGAGCGGAGAAAAGGAGAGCTGGCGCTGCCCAACCTCGGCTTTAGGTCGACGTCTGCGCTGTAGAACACAGGTATTGACATTGGTTAGAAAGGTTGTGATTCATCTGGGTCAAGATGGGGAGATACTGTATGCCCTCCAAGCAGTTAGATGCCAGATGTTATTCTTATCGTCGTCACTGAGCCCTCGCTTCTCTAGCAGCAGCTCGACCACTCTCATCCACCTCCTCCAGGCAACCAAGTTTCCGCCACCTCCGATATTACAGACCGGCCAGTCACTTCCGAACATGATTCTTGCAGCGCCAAAGGTGTCGAATATGACGTCCGTCCATGGTTGTATGGCATTTATGGTAGCCGATACCTGGAATGTATCGCCTTGCCCCTCCTCTTCTGCAGGCAGAGGCAGAAGTTCAGAAAAGAGACCGGAGAGCTTCATGTAGATGCTAGGATAAGCTGAAAGAGAAGTGATATGCCTTTTCCACTCGATGAATTCTTGATGGTTACAGGTTTCAGGTGGTAATATGCGTAGATTCGGCTTACACAGATGGTCTATTTGCCATTTAGCAGGTTGTGGGAGGTAGATATTGGTTGTAATAGAGCAAGGGATACCGAAGACTTACTTAGTATCAACTTCACCTGGCTGCCGTATTGATATAATTTCCCCGCTAGCTGCACGGTTTCTTCAAGCTGATGAAGTCCACCACTCCTAGCATCGACTCCGAGATCAAATGTCAGTCCTCGTTGCCCCAGCCATCGTAGGCTCTGAATAAAGCCGTCCTCCAACATGGTGCCGCTTGGTTTGTCTTGGAGCAGATATCTCACTCCCTTGATCTTTTCCCACGCACTTCCTCCGTTGTTTTTTGTCCTTTCTTGTATATTGGCCATGTATAGCCCCAGTCCTTCTGGTCCTAGCGGAACAGGCGCCCAAGGGATAATGGCGAGACATAATTCCTTGTCTGACGAGACATGTCCTTCTCCTTCAACCGGAGTCCCGCACGCTATGCGCGAGATGAATGATATCTCCTCAAAAACAGGAGTCCAATCATGCGGTCTAAGTGATGATCTCCTATCTGTCTCTATGTATATAAAGCCCTTAAGAGAGTACTCGGCTGGCAGAGACGATACTGCTGCATCAAGGTACTCTTCAACCGAGTGCTGCGAGCCCAGCGGATTAGAAGGTGAATGCCATGCTAGCATATCCAGCTGCGAGGCTGTCTAGAGGTGCACATGAGAATCAATAATTGGAGTAGCCATGCTCAAGCTATACAGACATTTGTCAAGGCGATAGTTAACTAGTTGTTGTGTTGTCGATAACTAGTTAATGGTCACCAATTAGTTATGTAGAAGAGATCCGCAAACAACCTTGTGGGCACGGCTAGCTAAGCTAACGCTTGGAGTCAACCATACTCCAACCACAACCAAACTTCGTAGCAAGTCGATTCCAGCCAATTTACTCTACTTGACTTCAAAAAGATGGACCAGAGTAGTGAGTGTCAATGACTATTATATTATCTGATTAACTAATTAACTGACTCGCTTCGTCGCTAAAGAATCACTTCACAGTATTTTTGGGCCAGCATCATCAAGGCCAGGGACATAAAGAGCGTAATTGGTCGTCAAGCGTCAGGAACGCGGGAGAGAACCAGTGGTTGGTCCATCCATCATCATCTATGTACTACTTTTGTACGTTTTTGTGGTTTGGTGGTTGTGTTGAGTCGTTGGTTGATAGAGGGCATTTAGGCCTGCAAGGAAGGGCAAGTTAGCAAGGGATCATACCGATTACTGTTACGGACTGCTGGATGAACATACCTTGGTGACCTGGACGGAGTTGGAGTTGAAGTTGCCAGAGAAAGCGCCAGAGAGCTCCTGGAGGTGAGTCTGGACGACCTGCTCCTTGGGCTGGTCCCAAACGGCCTGCCACCAACCGGTAGCGGTGACGGTGTACTTGGTTCCAGCTGGGAGCTCAGCGCGGGAGAGAGTCTCGAGAGCGACCTTGACCTTGACGGAACCGGCGGCCTTGATCTCAACGAGGTCGGAGGCTGGGGGAGGAGTGATGCGGCGGATCTGGATGAAGTCGAGAGGGACGACGGCGCCCTTGCTGTCACGGACCTCGAAGACACCGAGCTGGTCGGCATAGGGGTCAAGGGGAGTGTTCCAGTTCAAGACGGTGGCGGGCTTCTTGGTGTTGGTGTTGCGGACAGTGACTTCGAGCTCGCATGGCTTGTTGGTGCGGCACACACCGTTGACGGACTTGACGGAGACACCGAGGGAAGGACCGGCGATGGGCTGAGCAGCAACCAAGTTGGAGAAGAAGAGGCAGAGGCCAAGTGCGACAAAGGCAAGCTGGACGGCGCGGGAGAGGACAGACATCTTGATGAAGCTGGAGATTTCTTTCTTGCTGGGAGCAGAAGTATCGAAGAAGATGTGCTTGTGCTTGGAGATTTTGATTGAGGCTTGTGGCTCTGGAGTGCTGGTTGTTTTGTCTGGATGAATATCGACTTGACAGGAGATTCTGATCCCCTTTATATACCTCAATTGTCTCTCAGTCACTCAGTTGCTCTGCCAGCGGATGAATCCGTCCTCCTCGACCTTCCGTCACAAAGATAATGAGCAGGGGGGTATTCTTTCTTGGTGGACCGCAGACGCGGGATTTCGGTCTGCATCCCCATGTCTGCATTCTGGACGCTGTCGATCCTATCAGGACTGAAGAGGTGCTCGCTCATGCAATTCACTGGTCGTCTGTCAGCCACCACTTGGCCCAATATCCTGCATCGTTAAGGCTTTCCATGTATTGAATCCACTAGTTGGGCGCTAGGCAAGTCGATAATAATAGCCAGCTCATCCCTGCCATTATCCACTTCCCCCTGGCCTGCATATTTCCGGTCTCACCGTTTCTAGATTAAGTCCGCTGCTCCATTCCTCCACCATGACCTGGCCTGTGGAAAAGTTACCATAAAAAGCTCGACCGCGATATATCACCGGGTGACTTTAGTTATTTTTTTTTTTTTTTCTTTGACCTACCCTTGTCTCCCATAACTAGCAGAATCACATCATCAAGCACCCATCGAGCAATTGCACTCGGAAACCGGAGCCGAGGCCCGCTCTTACCAGCGGAAATAACGTCGGAGTGTTTTCATAACTAGGTACACCCATGGGGAAGACAAGAGAAGAAAGTTCTACGCGTCTCTAAAGTCCAGCGTATATTCTCTGGTTAGCCCATATGATAACTTTTGCTAAACGAAGACGAGCCGCTCAGAAAAAAAATGTCTGCAAGAATCCAAGAGATAGATGCAAGGGTAACTTGATTGCCGGGCACGGAATATTCGCTAAGATGCCTTGGAAAAATTACTTGCAGGAAGCTCTGCCAATGCATTGACAGGGTCTTGAGCGTGAATATTCACACGGAGGTTTACGGAACATCAGCTGTGACCTGTTCTCATCCCAGCATAAATTCGAGAATCGACCAGAAATTCTGTCCGTTGCATACTTCACCCTGTAGCTAAGTTTTTCCATCCTTGACCCGGTTAATTCTGGGTTTTCTCTCGCTGGTATTTCTGGCCAGAATCAACTCTGGACCTCCAAGCTGACCCATACCTAGGCCAGCCCTCCGTATATCATTGAAATTGCAGTTAGCCACTTTGAGGGCAAGGAAGGCAACAAGACACTCGGGCCTCTTGGCTGTCTTACCGGTCCCGATACACCCTCCAATCTCGAGTCGTATTTTCACCATGGCGAGAGATATAGCAGCCATGGCGAAATAATATAAGTATGGGATAGGTTCGACCCATCGAGCTGATGTGGGTACAATGCGCTGGGTAGAGCTAAGCATTAAAATTCCGGCAGATCCCTGGGGTTTTTTAGAACAGGAAGTGGTCCGTGTGGAAGAGAGAGAGACAGCTTAACAGCCACCTATATTAGAAAAGTCGGATACTAGCGGTTGGCTGCTGTTCAGAAGTGCGCTAATACTGCAAAACAGATTCACTCTTCGCAGCCCATTGGACGTATTCCCAACAAGCTAAATTAGTTGTCGATTGGCGACCTCGACTGCATGAGACAAACGCCCTGGCTTCGAGGCAAAATCTTTGTCTCAACCGCTCTCCTTGACAGAGTTAGAGCTGAGAGTGAGCTAGCAGTTAGTAACCAGCGATGTGACAACTCGCTAGGTCTGTTTATTTGATATTGAAGTCCACCTGCCATTCCGGATCAAGACAGGACAGGGCGACTTAGTGGCTGGCGGAAAGAACCGAGATGCACCATGATATCATTATCATCCCTGCCTAAATTGCGGATTTCTGAGGGCATCATGACCCATCGTAGGGCCTCGCCAGATTCCCAATCCAGTAATTAAATTATGGTGGACCAGGCTCCTTCGTTGAAGTGAACATCCAGTCCTTACAGGATTGCGCGACCTTGATCCTGTTTCTGCAATTTTGTGCCTCTTAGCTGAGTAGCTGATATCCACCACGCCTTGAGCGGTGTTACCGGAAGAAAAGTCCTCGGTACGGAAGTAAGTATGCTATATGGTGTCATAACAGCCAGTATCCTTGGGCAAAAGGGGCTATATGAGCGCCAGCTAGCCACTCGCAACGAGGCAAGAAGCGTCGGAAGTCAAAATAAACAAAGTCGGCGGTTGACCCGTCCGCTAGTGCCCAATTAGGACTAGCTGCCCCACTTAGCGGAAAGTAAAGTTTATTGGTCTCTTCTCCAAAGTCAAAAATGTATTATGTAACATGTTTATTATTAATGATTATTACTAAGCAGTAAAAAGTTTGTTCCTGTTTTTGTTTTCAGATTTGAAGCTTCGCGATGCTTGATAGACAAGCGAGACAGCGGGCTGAGACGACAAGGGGTTGGTGTTGCGGTTGCTGAGGGCGCACTGCAGGATTTTTCCCTTCGACCTGGCGAGGCGTTCTACACAGGCACTTCCGCGGATGCTGGCTTTAATTCTCTGTCTGTGAGGTATTTCTTTCTTCCCGCTGAAGAAAAGTTGACCCATGCTCTTGCAGCCTTTTTTCACTTGCTGGGAATATGGCAGCCTGCATCTCGGGTAATTCATAGCCGGCATACATGTGCCTGCAATGGGAAGGCGGTACGAGAAATATCCGAGTGTTTGATTTCGAGGTACGCTTCTTCGGTCGTGGGATCCGATGCAGAGGAAAAAATTCTACTTGGCCTAAGAGCCAATATCTCACTGCATTTGACCTCCTTCAGGGCCCGGGAAATCGCCCCCGTCCGGCATCTTTAGCGGCCGAACAGCTTGCATGAAAAATTTGATTTGAGTCATGAACACATGCAACTTCCTCCAGCACCCGCCGCCCTTTTTTTTTTTTTTTATACCTGGCTAACTCCATTCTGTCATGCCTTGAAAACAGTTGGAGTCCAATGCTGAAGGGTCCAATATCATAACTTCCAGGAATGGTATAACTCGTATGATAAGCCTTTTAGTGAAAACCCTGGTCCTATCAAGCTATTCAGCTCCTTTGGTATCGATATATCCAATTCATTTATACCATGGATCGTGGTGATAAGCCGTCCGAGCGTTTCTCGCACAGAGAACCTCCAGCGGAATAAGTTCCGTATCACCAGTGTTAAGCCGAACTCGCGGCTCGCACCGCTATCCTGGACAAACTGCAGCATCATACTCCATACTCTGCCCCTAGGTGAAATCAACAAGGGATCGCATCGGGCCCTCGGGATTAAGAAATCCGGATCATTCCTCTTTCGCCATATCTCTCAGCTGTTTATGGCCAGTTTTCCGGAAAAGGCGAGCGGGAACCAGTTTCTTGATAGGATCACTAAATAACGTTGACCGAGATTTCAATGACAAAGAGCACAGTGTTTCGCGCGACTTCCTGGAAACACACATTTCGTTTGTGTCACCTGCGTGCTGTGCTGGGCATCTTAAGCACCGTGTGAGTATCCATCAGAAGAATACCCCAGCAAGTTGTTAGGTTACGATACTTCTGGATAGACCGGTTACAGCAATAGTTTCCCCCCAGTGCACGAATTGTGATGGCATATTAAAGCGAAGAACCTTCCAATTCCCCATGGGCCCCTGTAGAAACAATGTTGTGTGCATACTTCAGACGTACTCAGCGTCACTTTCAGTACGAAGTGGCCACAGGCTCATGCGCGGAGGCGTTCTTTCGATTCTGGGGTTACAGTTACAACTTTGCAGACAAGGTAACATGCATATAGGTCCGTAGGCTATGAAGCTTACTATGTTTAACAGAATAGCAAGCAGATTTTATTACCCAAATCATTCTTCCGAGGTTCGTCATAACGACACTCTTTAGCAAGCAACGAGCAAGAGCATACTAGTGTAGCTTAAAGCCATGGTTTTTCAAGATCGGTTCCTTATACCAACGGGTTGATAAGTATCAGGTATTTGACCCACACGACTGTTCTAACACTACCTAATATCTCATCATTAGACACCAACACTTGGTTACGACAATCTCTGGGACTTTCGACTCTGGCCCTGTTCGTGAGGCGTCATTTGTGGTATCTACATCACAGTTTCGTAGCTCGAACGCTCCAATCCTGTGTAGAAAGCAGCTTCAACAAAATCAGTTCAATTCCACGCTTTTTAGGTACTATTATCGCAAAACAACAATGCTCAGGTTCTCATTTCATGAACAAAAACTGCTGGTTTCGCCACAATTCACGAGAGAGTTTGAATCAGCTCCCCAGCACGCTACAAGTTGGCCAATGCGAATAACTCTGAATGAAACACCTGAATCAACAGGTAGATGTGCCGGTTATCGAAAGACACAGCCATCACCGATTCCATTTACCTGCGGAGTAAAGACTGTTCCTTTGCAGGATCTCCAGCAACAATCGATCAGGATGCATCCACCCGTCCCACATTTCATTGGTTGATGATGGCCATTTGGTTATACGGGGACCACATATTTACATGGATCAACGCAAGTTCAGTCTACTAATTGGCCAAGATGTCTTATAAGAGCCGCCAAAGCCGAGACTGCTTGCGACCTTCTTACGAAATCAGCGGGAGCTGATGCGATGCATCAGCCCCTTCGCAAGATCTCATCGAGATGGGCACTGCCATCGATTCCCTCGAGGGAAACGGAACATGAGAGCATCGATAACTCGGGGGAAGGACGAAAAGAATTTTAGATGGGAAATATCTCTTCTTTGTTCGGTTGCCTAGATATACTGAGTCGCGATGAAACACTCACTGCGACCAAATCGATTGCAGAGCTTGACGTGCCTTGCTCTCTTCAGCATCCTTGCCATTTATACGTCCGGTTATTATCTCACCAATATTGCGCGACATGGCCGAGCAAGTTTCAACGGCACCCTGGAGTCATATCGACAACGGGGCATGAAACCAGCCGGCCCTATTGTTCCGGGTGTGGTCAAGCCTGGAAAGAATTATACTCGCACCCTTGTTATAGCGAGCGTTCAGAGGGAAAACACAACTTGGGTCGACGAGCTACAACGAGAAGATCCAACCCTACAGACGGCCGTTTATGTTGTCAACAACTCCAGTGCTCCACTCACTGTGATGAAAAACAAGGGACACGAAGTAATGGTCTATTTGTCGTACATCATTGACCGATATTATAGCCTTACTGATGTTTCTATTTTTATGCACGCTCATTTGACTACATGGCATAATAATGATCTCTTGGATTCGGATTCTGCAAAGATGGTTAAACGCCTTCGGAGCGAAAAAATCATTCGTGACGGCTATATGAACCTTCGTTGCCATTCAGAGCCCGGTTGCCCCGAACATATCCATCCAATTGCTGGGGGTGACGACCTCTCAAGTATTCCTGAAGCAGCTGTGATAGGAAACTCATGGTTAGAGCTATTCCCCGGTACCGACGTCCCTGAGGTGCTCTCACAACCCTGCTGTGCCCAGTTCGCAGTCAGTGCAGATCGGATCCGACGAATACCCCGGGAATCTTATATATATTATCGAGACTGGATTCTCGAAACCTCGTTATCCGATAGCTTATCAGGGCGAGTATGGGAATATTTATGGCAGTACGTCTTTGCAGGAGTTGCAGAACTGTGTCCAGAGGACCATGTCTGTTACTGCGAAGGATACGGGATATGTTTCGAAGGGAAAGTCGAATACCAATATTTTTATGAAATACAGTCACTGGGGCAGGATATCCAGAAGCAACTTAATGCAATCAAGAGGGATGACGGAACTGTGATCCCGGGATTCGAAAAGAAAGCCAAGGCTATGCAGGCGAAAATAAACAAATTAGTGGTTGAGATCGAGGAAATCAAATCAAGGGTTCTTAGGGAATGAAATGAATTCGAGTATGGTTCTGCTTATGAATTTAGGGCGTTGGACATGTTTGGACATTCATGTTTGCTTGATTTTTCTGTTGGTTTATACTTAACTGGTTCGCGGCTGTTCCCGAGCCTTATTCCATCGTTCACGTCGTTCAGCGTCTTAGACACAATTTTGTTTGTCGGGTTATAGCTCTTCATAGCTCTTATAGATTACGATGCCGAAGCTATTTAGGTTAATCAGGTTTAGGTAGAGAGAATTATGTATAATATGAAATGAATGACTTGGTTACTATCTCGGGCTTGGAAATATTATTGAAAACTTTGGTAGTCTTTAAGTCATTATAGTCCACCAACCAGTTGACAGGCCTCCTCCCATCCTCGTACTACTATAAAGCTATCCTGTTGGATTGAGCTGTCAAGTTAAGCTTCCGATTAGTCTCGGTGATAGATACACCGAGCGGATAATTGACGTCAGAGGAAGATCGTACGATCCGTCGTTTCAACCGGTGATAGGAGTAGACATCTTGGTGGTACAGAACTATTATTGAAGATTCACAAACATCCCTCCGTCAACTAGAAGCTGTGCACCCGTCTAAGTTCCAAGTCAGTCTAGTTTATGATAGAAAATCTGCCAAATTACACTCACCACATAACCGCTCAGTTCATCACAGGCTAGGAACACAGCAGGACCAGCTAAATCCTTGGGTTCACCTAGACGGCCAAGAGGCACTCTATCCTCCATGTACGTTCTTTTCTTGTCATCCTTCAAGTCCTCCTCGTTGAGTCCCGTCCGTATTGTTCCGGGCAGTAAGGCATTGCATCTGACTCCAAATTTCCCCAGAGCTACGGCAGAGGATTGCATTAATGACAAGATACCAGCCTTGGTAGGGGTATAGTGGGCTTGAAGGCCACCACCAACAAGGGCAGATATGGATGAAACTCCAATTATCGACCCTCCTGGAGGAGATTGGGATAGTGCCATTTGCCGAGCAGCTGCTTGAGTGACGTAGAATGCACCACTTAGGTTGACAGATGTAGTTCTGTCAAACAGTGTAGGCGATATCCTATCACACGTATTAGACAGTTGTTCAGCCGCTTGTTAGGACCATCTATACATACTCTAAGAATTCTTTAAACTCGCATATTCCAGCATTGCTGACGAAAATATCCAGTCGACCGAAGGCCGATACTGTCTCTCTGATGAAATCAGTCCCTGTCTCTGGCAACGAAACGTCTCCGGCGACAGTGATGAGCCTTCGACTAGATGAAATCTTCTTGCTTTCAGAAGCAAGGATATCTGCAACCTCTTGCTTCAGCGTTGAGATCAATTCCTGCTCATGGTCCAGCCCGAGATGGTTGACAGCTACATAGGCACCCTGTCTGATATACTCTAGAGCAATAGCCTAAGTCAAAGAAACACTGAACGGTTAGTTACATGTCTAACCCCGGAATATAGGGATAAACACGCATGTAACCACCACTGGTCAACATCAGGGTCTCGGGAAGGCAGAGCAGAGGATCTACATACACGTCCTATGCCTGTCAATCCCCCCGTTATTGCAGCCACCTTCTCGCTCAGCAGCCTTGGAGAAGCCATCTTTGGTCTTGATGATGCAACAAAAAACTTATACCAGAATTAAGAAAGGCTCATTAGCCAGGGCTAAATATAAAAAGTGGATGAGAAGTCGACTAGCGGCTGGAATACGAGAAGCCGAATACGCTTTCTTGACTTTTGTGGCAAGGATAAACACTGCGCTTCTCCATATTTCTCCATCCGCTAACTCACTACTTGAGCCACTCTCCATGATCATCGTTAGCTGGAGATGAAAAAATGCTAGGTCTCGGCCATAGGATTCCGTGGGCTGTCTGGTAAACGACGAATTACCGTCTTTGGCTTTGGCTGATAGGTATGGATATGGGATATAAAATGGGCATAACAGAACGTTGAAGACAGGGAAGTTCTTCATGTCAACGAAGATATTATATTCAGATTTCATTTGATACCCACAATCTATCATGGTTGCTTGCTTTCTATGGCTTTTGTTGCCATACGCAGCAACTACTTTATCTGCCTCCGTCCCAGGATGTGTACCTAGCGGAGCATTGCTGCCGCGTCCAACAGAGCTGAACCAGTCACAGAATATCAAAGATGCCACTGAGAGGCTTTCTCGATCTCTGGATGATGCAGTCTCAGGGAGAATAAAAGCAGGCTGGGATATCGCCAATACGTCGTTCTCAGTTTCTATCGTCTCTCCCAACGGCGGAGATCCAAAAACCGGCATCCTGTGGGAATACCATCATCTTGCGGAGAAGAATGTCAATGGGACCAAGCATCTGGACAGTAACTCGCAGTATCTGATTGGATCGGTATCAAAAATATTCTCTGACTTGCTTCTTTTGAAGTCGGACGTGGATCTACAAGATCCAATCACGAAATACCTTCCGCAGCTCAAAAATGCATCTTCGCCGATTGATTGGGATAATATCTCCCTGCTCTCTCTTTCAGAACACCTTTCTGGGATTCCAGCTAATACCAGTTCGTCTTCGTATCGAATGATTGCATGGATTATAATACTGACAGTTATTTAGTTGGGGCACTTCAATTTTACTTTCTAGAACCCCTATATCGAGCACTTGGATTCCCACCCCTAAACAAGAGTGATTACCCTCCATGTGGAATTGCAGACTTGAATAAAGGGTGTACACCAGAAGGTTTGTAGATACAGAGATCTTATTATTTCATCTACTAATCACTTCTCAGAGCTTCTTACCGAGCTTGTCGACTCTCATCCGGTTGCTGAACCTTACGAACGGCCGGTTTATTCCCAGCTATCGTTCACGCTTTTTAGCCTAGCACTTGCCAATGAGACTGGTAAAGATTATGCTCAGATGCTAGAGGAACAAGTCATACGTCCACTCAGTCTAAGAAACACTGGTTTTTCTCCTGGAGAAGATAAGCGTGCGGTTATCCCCAATGTTGAGCAGCAGGGATGGGGTGCCGATTATGGATATAATGCTCCGTATGTTTAGTGGCTTCCTTTTAACTTGACAGGTTGCTAACTGGTATACAAGTGGCGGCGGCTTGTACTCCTCGTTGAACGATCTATCCACCCTTGTCACCAAAATCCTCGATTACTCCATCCTGCAAAGTCCCCAAGCTACAAGGAGATGGCTCCAACCAAGATCTGCTACCTCATCACTTAACACTCTCGTCGGCCAACCTTGGGAGATTCTACGGACTTCTGGTATGACTCCTAAATATCCTCATACGATTGATATATATGGCAAAAGTGGCGGTGCACCGGGTTATATTTCCCAAATCAACGTGATTGATCAATACGGAGTTGGTGTTGTTCTTTCTACAGCCGGGCCATTAGATTCTAAAGCTGCATATATCATCAATGAGGCCGTGCTCAGTGCTATACTTCCTGCTGTTGAAGATGAGGCTCGCAAACAGGCAGGAATGTATGTCGGTGAATATACGAGCCAGAAAGGTGACAACGAAGACGCAACAGATAATGCCCCTATCAAGCTTAAAACGATCATCGATAACGGCACGGGCATTAAGCTGGAATCCCTCTCACGCAACGATTCTGATATACTTGAAGGTATTCGCAAAATTTGGTCTGCTACCCTTTCTACAGTGGGCCAGCTTGCTTCGGAAATGAGGGTATATCCTACTGGCATAGAGAGGCTTGCTACGAACGACAAGAGCCTCGTTGAACAGGACTGGCGAATTAATTTTGACTTAATTCCAAATGTCAATGAACAAGCATCTGATCTCCCGGGTTTAGGAAAACTTGAGGCTCTTTGTACGTCATGGCAGACCGTGGATTGGCTATATTATGCTGGCGTACCGATGGACAGGATCGTGTTTATTGTTGATAAGGAGGCTGGCAGGGTTGTTGGCGTGGAGATCCCGTTCCTTCGAAGCGGGTTTATTCAGAAGTCGAATTGATGATTTGTATAACAATTGCCGACTGTTTGTCGTTAATTTGGCTCTAGTTTTTAAGTATTGAGTCCTTGAAGTTATTTAATATATACGGTACACATGCATTAATCACAGCCTCTTTCTACATTGGTTAAGGGGACTTGCAAGTTTAACATCTGCTGGGAACTCCACCTGGAACTGCAATTGTCAAGAGCAAACAATAAATCATCGAAAGGCGGAGGTATCCGGAGTATGATACTGTTCTCAGGTGTTACATATTTATAGGTATATAGGTGTAGCCGCTGAGAAAAAGCAGAGATAACAGCCAACAATACTTTCCATCGGAGCGATATAGTTAGTGCTATGGTACAGTCCCATTGGTTATTGGGACAGAATTTTCGCTACCATGCTTTCCATCCTTTCGTGAAGCGATGCTATTGTCGCGAAGTGATACCTGTGGGCCAGGGGTAAGGATATAACGTGCGGGTATGAGCTTTGCAGCGGGATT
The DNA here is from genome assembly GCF_000151505.1 of Trichophyton verrucosum HKI 0517. Classification (NCBI taxonomy): domain Eukaryota; kingdom Fungi; phylum Ascomycota; class Eurotiomycetes; order Onygenales; family Arthrodermataceae; genus Trichophyton; species Trichophyton verrucosum. Next base: position 126,277 of record NW_003315589.1, on the reverse strand, counting down.
CAACTTAAGCCCAAAACCAGGCTCATCCAAGGCACTGACATCAAGATAACCTTTGGAAGGAATCGGTTCGTTCAGGAACAAATCGCCAAATACAGGCTGTACAGTCTTTCCGTCAGGTGAGTTAGCCAGGTATTCCTGGAATGGTGAATTCGGCTGAGACACAACGAAATGGTAAGAATAAGGGCCAGAAGCATGTGGGACAACGGGAATATCGTAAGCAGCTGCCATTGCAGATATTTTCAGCAATTCCGTCATTCCTCCCACCCACATAACATCTGGCTGTACAATATCTAGATTTCGGGACTCAATAAGCTTTCGGAAGCCATATCTAGAGTACTCATGTTCACCGGTGGTGAACTTGATAGTTGGATGAGCCCTCTTGAGCAATGCTTGACCGTCGACATCATCGGGGGACAAGCATTCCTCCCACCAGTCAATGTTGATACCTGCGGCCTCACAAGCTTTGACCAGCTCGATTGTATATGGAACATTCAGAGACATGTAACAGTCGACTCGTAGCGGGAAGTTTGGGCCGACCTTCTCCCGTTGTTGTTGTAGATATTCCACGTTCCTAGCTAGACCACTTGCACCTTCATCAGGGCCATAGGGGAGCGCTACTTTGGCACCGGAAAATCCCATTGCCTTTGAATAACCCGGCTCTGGGCCAGTGCAGTAAAAATCCAGGCGGGATCGGGTTGTACCACCGATAAGCTTGTAAACTGGTTCATTGCGGATTTTCCCCAGCAAGTCCCAGATAGCTAGGTCTATGACTGATATGACTGCGACTGTGAGGCCTTTGCGCCCATAAAACATGGAGGCCCGGTACATCTTTTCGAATGTATTGTTGGTATCTCTTGGGTCTTGTGTAAAAATTTGTCAGATGCGAGACAGTACTGTAAGAGAGAAAATACATAAAATCAGTCGATCCATACCTGCACCTATCAGGAATCTTTCAAAATGCTGTGCCACTAGCCAACATGCTGGGGGGCCTCCAAACCCGGTTGCAAACCCCTTGGTACCATCCGTTGCTTCTATTTCAACGCAAAAGGACCCCAGGACATTTATACCCCAGCTAGTTCGAGAGCTTCGGTATTGCTCCCATCGTGCCATCGGCGTTGCAATGGGAGAGTCAATGAGCCAATGTCCACCTTTCACCTGAAATAAAATGTTAATGTACAAACAGTACACCTCACTTGAGAAGAGATAGCAGCATACATTGTGATAATCGCCTCCCGAACCAACACCATCAATAATAAAAGTGTTGACCGTCTTAATAGTAGGAAATATGGTAGCCATGACGGCGTGTTGGTAAGATCTGGATAGCAAGGGTTGGAATTCTATGCATCTGAGAACTTCTGACTTGCTGGAGGTCCTCGAATAATGGAATCCTCAGGAAGTATATATAACTCCTCAATTTGTAGCCACATTTCACCATGTGGATAAGTATCGGTATGAACTCGTGTTATTCACCGAGAAAGCTGATGAGAGGCGGAAACCTGTCCTTGGTGGATCGGAGTAAATAGCGCAATGCCCGGGTATACCCTAATAATTTTCATATCAACCAGAGTGCTCCCCGTAGATATTGGACAGATATGGCCATGGGCTTTAGCGAACTTTGGGGGTGAAGACAGCAATTGTAGCGATAATTTAGCCGCTTCGCAAGCTTAAGCATACGAACTTGTTGTCTTTGGTGAATTAGAGGTTCCATTCTCCACATGGCCCCAGAGCTTCTCGGGGTGAAGATACACCGAGGGGACGTTGTACCGAGGAGGCCTTCCGCCTGCCCCGTGGAGAGTTTCTCCAGATTCCTGGTGACTAGAAGGAGACGACGATTGGTGTGAAATCCGGGGAGGTTGCAAATGTATCCATGGTGCTCGAGCTTGGAAAGATGACATATCACGCTTCCACATTGCCGTACAATGTTTTCCGCTAGCTTATGCAGCACATCAAGGTTGTTCTCCGCCCTATTCTCCCGAATCCACCGTGAATCACCACGTTTATTTGGATCTTAACTGACAACCCGAGTTGATAGGTAGGCTCGCCTGATAACGCTGCTGGAGGAATGTGGTCGTATCAATGCCTCGTCAATGCACTCGTGATATCGATGCCAAGTCATGCTGAATGAATGATCGTGTACCCTACATCAATCCTCGAAGAAGAAGAAATATGGGCTTGATATGTGAGTTTGAATCGATCCTTCAGTAGTTAGCTGGGAGCAAGCCCTCCTGTCACCTCTAGAGGTTGAAAATGCACCCAACCAGGATGCCACTGAAAACAAAACGCCACCCATAGTTAAGGCCAGGCTCGATGCGGGCGTCACTTTGACATCTCACATCCGGAGAATTCTGGGTCCTGACGTGTTTTTGGGTCTCAATAGACAGCAATTGAAGGAAGAAGCGAGATGTTGATTTCTTCTCATGCTGAATTCTCGAGGTTGAAAAAAAGTTGGCTGCCCCTTTCGAGACGGTAGTTAGTTAGTTATGTAAGCACCTGTAAACGGCAACCTTTTTTTCTTCAACCTCGAACTCTTCAACATCACCATCAGCTCTGCGATTGAACGCTGAGACAGGGTCAGCTTTCGTCTATTATTTCGCCCGGTTCGCCATAGAGAGTGGGGGCAAGGTCAATTCATGGGTCCAGCACGCGAAAGGCTTTGATCTCGCGAGGTCCGAGCTATGGCAATATTGAGATATCGCTTGTTGTCCCCCGTTTGAACGTCCTGATAACCAGCTAACTCGGCTGCATGGGCTCAGCTATAAGGATCTCAGCAGTGTTAGCATCAATTGGCCAGGCTCCAGGCCATGAAGCTGCTGGCGCTGGTCCTCAGATTGTCTTCCAGAAGCGAAAGTCCAAAAAGCCACGCGAAAGACCACCCCATGCGAGACAGCAATCGATAATAATGGATAGCGAAATAGACGGACAGCTCATTGCCCTCCGGGTAGAATTGACGCGAGCAACGGGCCAACGAAGTTGTCCGGTCGAAAAAGGAGGTTGTTTTCCCCGAATATCTTTCTACTCATGCGGCCAAGGATGAGCCATGGCAGACTCGATGAGCGAGACCTTTTCATCCCAGATCCTGGGCTTCTGATAAATAATATTTCAAAAATAGCCCAAGCCCACGCCGCGACATCCTCAACGTACCTTAAAAAAATAATGGGGCGGCGGAAAATTCGCTAATACTTCCCGAGAATGATATTTCTGCTCCGAATTTTCCTGAGACATGTACGCCCTCAGATATCGAAATCTGGTGTAACATTACAGTTTCTGAGAATATCCTCCGGTTCATTAACTAGTACCATGACAGCGTCAAATTCGAATGAGCACTAATGCCTGGTTGGTAATTTCCGGCGTCTCCCATGATAATATGAAAACTCCGATTTTCATCTGGGGTCTGGAGAAATGAGCGTACTCTGTACCGCATACGGAGTAACTGATTAGTTATTCTGAGACTGAATAATAATGAATTCTGTCAAGCTATCACAAAGAGCCTTTTAAAGCTCGAATATAGTCGAGATATGAGCCTTGTCCAGGTCCTATTTTATCCATGGTGCAGCCAATGGAAGGACATGTGCACCCAGGATCACGACGTGGTCTCGGGTGGGATCAGCCACCACGCCCCCGGAAACCAACTGGCCTGTCAAGGGCTCGACCCTCAAAGGCCCAGGTCAAGGGCTGAAGCCATCAGACCTTTTTAGACTCCGCCAACCAGTCGGCACGCCTTTTCTCTTCCCGGCATATTCCCTCACATGGCTTGGGGTGAGGCCTTGGCAAGACGATGCCGCTGCGACTTGGTTTAGGGACTGGCGCCGGACTGTGCCAGACGAGATCTCTCCATCAGCTCTCTCCCCTAACTTAGCCTGGCCTGGTTAACTGGGAATTTTGGTCATATCGACAGCAGTCCGACTGCGCATCACCCAACCCGTACCGCTACTCCGTACTTCGGATCGGCTCTCCGGAGTGCTTGTTAATGTGCGCCGATGGAGCATGCTTTTCCTTCTCCACACGGCTTCAGAAATGCCAACACCTCGCCTCCGGCTGCTCAGGTCAAGACCGGTAGACGGGCGGACGATCGCGATGAAGTCGAAAGTCCCGAAGACGCCTGGTCGGGGCAGGATAGCGGCAATGACGCCGGCTCAGCGGATCGAAAAACTTCCCAGTCCTCGGATCAGTCATTGAAAAGGAAACGTCCGGTGATGGTCTCGTATATCAACCCACCTTCCTTGCTATTGTTTTTTTCGATTTCACGCTTTTAAGGAGCCAACTCATGATGCTGTCGCTGACCAACCCAGATGCGAACTTTGTAAGCAGAGGAAAGTGAAATGTGGTGCGTATAGACCAATTCCGAACTGAATAGAACACACAACTCATCGCAACCTGGTAGATCGCTCTCAACCCAGTTGTGGCTGGTGTGCTCGGAACGGCCATCCATGCGAATACAAAGAACGAAAGAAACCAGGATTGAGAGCTGGTTATGGAAGGGAGCTCGAACAACGACTAGGTAACGTATCCCCTATGTAGAATTGCGTGAAACTTCCCCTTATTCTCCGAGACGTACGACTGATTTTTCTTCTCCCTAGACCGCTTAGAGGAAGTTATCCAAGCGCAAGCACGGCTCATAGAAACGCATATAATACAAGCCCAGCAGCGACCTGGAAATGAAGTCCAATCGAACCAGTGCCCACCGACGACTACACTGTATAGTTCTCCGTCAGACCGCTCTGCTGCTCCCGAACCCAGCCCAAAGGATATTCTATATCCCCATTCAACAGCCTCAAATTTCCCTACAGCGCACCGCCGTATCTCGGCTGTAGCAACATATAACCAAGAGCAAACCACGTCTACGCCATCGGATAGGTCATTCAATACTACTTCGCCAATTCAGCTTCAAAATGGCCTTTCTCCACAAAAGGTACCGCCGCCACCAGGGGAAACGTAACAGCCTCATTTTAACACCAGCGACTCATCATCCTTGAGGATTCCTACCTACTCTTCAAATCAAGATAGTGTTTCCCTTGCCGATCATAATGCCGATCTCCCGCCCTATGATCTTTTATATTCATTGGTCGACCTTTTCTTTGAGCATATTAATGGCTGGCTCCCTATACTTCACCGGAGAACAACTTTGGATACGCTCTTTGGACCATCGCCATTAAGTGAAGAGGATAGGATGCTGTTATACGCTATAGTTGCAACGACTCTGCGATTTTCAAAAGATACACGGCTCAATGAAGAAAATAAGAAACGATACCATGACGTGTGCAAACAGAAGTTATATTATATGGCTTGGATAATTCCTCAGTCACGGCCTTACAGGCTCTGGTGATCTTGACGCTGGACGTCGTTGGAACATCGAATGGCCCGCCAGGATGGAAATTACTTGCAGTCATCGCTAGATCTGTTGTCCAACTCGGCCTAGCCGTAGAAGCTACATCATCTTTAGTTGCAACCATGTTTCCATCCATATATACACTTAGGGCCAACATCCTTCCTGACTCTAGGAATTGGGTGGAAGATGAGGGTCGGCGGCGGCTATTCTGGGCTGCCTATCTATTAGATAGGTATTCTACAATAGCCACGGCCTTCGATTTCGCACTAGATATTAAGGAAGTGGACCGGAAACTACCATGCAAGGACGAATATTTCGTCAAAAACCAACCAGTTGAAACGAGGTTCTTGGATACCCATGAACAGCTGGAGTGCGTAAGCCGCAGCCAATATATGGGCTCCTTCGGATTCTACATGGAAGTTCTAGGCATCTTGTCAAAAATACATTTGTTTCTCAAACAGCCCGTTGATATCAGTGCAATAGCGGATGTTAATCAGTGGCAATCCACCTACCGGAAGCTGGATAATGAACTGACTGCATGGGAATACCAACTACCGAAAGAGTATTCATTCGCCATGTCCACAAGATATTTGGCGCCTTCGAAGTCTAGGTCCGTGCATTGTGGCTGGATTATGTTGCATGCAGCATACCAAACGTATGTGTCTTGTCGAGTCCCTAACTCTTGTATCCACTGACTTTAATGCAGTACTATAATCCGGCTGCACTCCTCGGCTGCCTATCCAACTACGCGCTCTCCCATTTTCACACCCTCATATGGCGCCATCCAGCGGTGTCTGGCCGCTGTTGAACGAATTCGGACAATCGCTGGGTTTGTCGTAGACAACAACGTCCTTGACAAATTTGGCCCCCCTTTTGCATTTACGCTCTGGGTGTCAGCTCGCCTCCTTCTGGTTAACGGCTCAACTGTAGCCCATACACTAGATCCTGCAATTACTTTCTTCGTTGACTCACTTCGCCGCATGGGTCAGTACTGGAAAGTTGCAAAACGATACAGCGAGATCCTACAGCGAGTCTTGGATGAATACAACGAGTTCGAACAATCTGGTTCTGCGGATGCAAACCGTACAGCCCCATCGTCAGTAAAGATTCTAGCTGACATGAGACGGTGTGCTTTTGATCTGGACTTCTTAATATCTCACCAACCCCCAAGGGCTGGCAGTTCTAGCCATACACCAGTCGCTGGAGGATCCATAGCATCTGTAGGCGGATTGATTACCCCGAAAGCCACAAATGCCACTCCTATTGCACCACAGCGCAACCTCAACCCTCATGAACTTGAATATCTCGATGTCTTTGATTTCTTCAATGTACCACGCATCCCTCTCCCAGGAGGAGGAAACACTGCTGCTCCGCCAATAAATGGCTTAGCGGTAATGGATCAAGCACAACAAGTAACGGTCCCATCTGCCCAGCCACAGGCAAACTCCTCTGCTGTGACTGCGACGGTCGGGGGAATATCAGTGACTGATTTGGCTAATGCTGCCGCCGCTGGTGCTGCGGCTGCAGCACAGGCAACAAACGAGTTTAATATCACTAACTATATGGTCCCTACACCGGAGACAGATTGGTTATTTAGAGCTACCGCGTAGTTCAATATCTGGAATGAAGATATTCCCCCAAAAATGCATTTGTTTTTGATAGCCAGGTTTCCAGCATATGTATTCTACTCATTGAACATACTGTAATGTTAACGCAGCTCATGAATCAAAATCAAGTTGTATTAATTTCTGCATTTGCATCAACCTCACCCTACCACTGGAAATTTTCAGCTCTATATCAAATCCCGTCCAAGGCCTCTGGAAGAACCCACCTCTGCTAGCAGCTTTCCGTTGGCTTTCAAATATAAGAATAGGCCATTATGAACCTAGTACCCCTCCATAGAAGATAACACCATCATATGTACCCCTGTTGAAGCTAATTGCCATTCCTGGGATCTTTAATGATATCAAGTAAGGTTCGACAAATTCCGTTTGTTTCCCAAGGGTCGGTTTTGAGCTCAAATCCGTGTTCAACAATGTCCATGGTGTGAAATCGTGAGCCGTAAGGTACCCATGCTGGTGTGGGTTCATGGCCAAGCGAAGGAAGTGAACCATTCTTCTGATCTTTGCCATGAATGAATTGGCCTAGATATCCTTGAGCTTGCCTTGCCGTAACCTCACTTAAAACTGGAGTTGTTGTATTATCGACGAAGAAGAAATCTAGAGGCGAGATATTATCAGTATCATGAAAAGAATATGGAATTTCCATAAAACCTACAGAGTAGATCTAAGGCATGAGTTGCCGGAGGAATACGCATCACATATCGGTAAGCTTTAGATCCGTATGCCTTTGCAATACTGGTCGAATGGCATGCAAACACAACAGAGGTGATCCAGTCCCATGCTAGCATTTCGGGCTTGCCAGGTGGATAGGGGAATAGGTTTTGAATTCGCTGGACGGTCTCATTACTTGCAGTAGGAAAGTTTATTCGAACGTAGTCGGGGAATCCGTCAGGCATATTGGTATCAGAACTAAGACCATTTCCCTCGAACGCGGTATTTGCGGCTATGACTCGCTTTACTTCCTTATGGTATCTTCCCTGTTCGAGGAGGATCATAGGTTCATCCGGGACAATATCTCCATCAACTAGGGGAGAGAACCCAACACCAGGACCGAACGAGGCCCCTCCGGTTCCGGTTGGCACTTCAACTATCAGATGGTGGTTTGCTGCTTTAAGAACTTCCGGTGAAGCGGCTCTAAGACAGGTAGGGTTGGTACAATTCGTGGATTTGAGAACCTGGTTGTAAACGTCTTGTCTGCGGGAAGCTACATCTCTCCGGGGCATAATTGCTGGAGATTGGACAACCGCCTATCATTTTTAGGTCATGTTAACAAATGTATAAAACGCACATTACAAAGGTATCAGACGTACCTGGGAAAACGGAAGGTCACCCTTCCCGCCATAGGAAGTCAACATAAGGTTAATTATACCGGCTCCTGCACTCTGTCCAATGACTGTAACCCTGTCAGAATCACCACCGAATTTTGATATGTGTTCCTTTGTCCATTGCACCGCAGCAAGGCTATCGTGCAGCCCAATGTTGGCGGTCATATCCTCTTCAGGACTGGACATCCACCCGTAAAGACCGAGACTATAAATACCGTTAGAGGTTATCCCTTTTCGAGGGCTCATCATAAGAAAAACATACCGGTAGTTACTCGTAACGAAAACGAACTTCTCGCCATCTCTCTGCAATTTATCAAACAGGCCCTCTGGGTCCACGGTAATACCTATGGTATCCTTGCTTCCGAATGCATATCCACTTCCGTGAATCCAGTGCAGGACGGGAACCCGATCACCTTCCTTAACACCTTCTGGTACCTGCACGTTCAAGAACAAGCAATCTTCCTGGCCCCAGGTAGTCCCATTTCGCCCTGGAAACGGAACTCCAGGATAGGCACTGCTGACACAGTCCGTAGAAGGGTATTGAGTGCCGTCTTGTATACCGTCCGCCTGTGGCGGGGGTGTCTTTGGCTTGCGGAACCGAAGCTCACCTACTGGTGGCTGGGCATAGCGGATATTATTGTATTTTGCAACCGCAAGACCAGAAGTAGTGATATTGATATATGTGGGTTTATGGATCGCATATCCCAAGTCGACTGGCGGAAAGCTCCTGGTGAATTGGGGAGGAGTATCACCTAGGGCATGGAAAGCAAAAATAGCCAGGAGGCTGAGAGCCGATAGGGACATTTCCAGCCGATTTGGTCGCCAGAAAGCAGATAGTAAAAAGTAGGGTATAAGTAGACGGCCTTGTAGGTTGAGTACCATTCCTGAGCTATCACTCGAGGTATTTAAGACACACCATGGGAGAGATGACTTGATGGTTAAATTAACTTTCGCTGAGCCACCATGACGTGGAAATGTAATGAGGTCTAAGAGTGAAACATTGGCCTTCATTTTCATAAGGAGGGCCAGTTGAAATTGCTCGTCCATAAGTATGAAAACACTCACGGCCTCGTTGAGGGAGCTTCTTTGCGAAAATGTGCCTGTTTAGGGTATGTCTCGTATAGTCTTACGAGTAACTTTATCAAGCCAAGTTAATTCTGCATTAGCTCCCGCCAGAAAAACGAGGCTTGTTGCTGATCCCGTATCCAAAAAAAGTAATAAACTCGACTGGTGTGCTTGATGGACTCTGTGCAAAAAGTGTATGAACGGGTGATATATTTCTTTCTTCGTTTATCATATCTGAATCATAAGCATAGCTAAAAACATAAGCACATATCAGGATCAGGCTATTTCATGCTCGCATAAAACACTCACGAAAGCTGGTGGGGAAAGGAAACCAAAATACGCAGGGAACGTCGTAGAGCAAAAGAGCCAGGAAGCAGCCAGGGAAATAACCAAACTCCCAGGCAGAAAATAGGTAAAACACCTCACACCCAAGGAAATGAGAAAGAAATATGGCGATGTCGAATCGATCATTCAGAGGGGTCTTCCTCCGGCTCAACGCGGACGAGGACTTCTTCTAAAAATCCTTCAAGGAAGGCATTGATGTCCCCACCCATGCCCAGTGGTGCTTCGTTATCCCATCGTTCAATCTCCTTTAAGATGCCTGCAGCTTTGATTACCAGCCTCTTGAGCTTTTCGTGGGCGTATACTTGGCGTTGTACTTGCTCTGTAGATGGTCGTTGGCTGACTGGGGTACCTGGTTGAACTCGACACATGGAATTGAGGGCATAGGTTCGGCGATGGAGAGCAGCTTCTAAAGCTGGTAGTATAACACCATTTAGCGCGGTAATCGGTTCATTAGGATTGGGTTGATCTTGAGAAGAGAAATGAACGGTGGATTGAGAGGAGACGGAGTCTAGCGAGTCGCGCGAACTTTGATGAGTAGGACTGCGTTCTGGTGTTGACGGGACTGGTGGCTGGGGACGGGTAGAGGGAAGCGGGTGTTGCTGTTGTTGGTATGATGAAGGAGTAGATGAAGGATGGGCCGAGAGAGGCGCTGCAGGGTATTGCCCCGGAGGCTTGGAAGCTTGAGGTGTTGGCGAACTCGATGCTCCCTTAAAAGGTGGTATTTCTGGTAGTTGCATCGGGGCGGGCTTCCTATGAATTTGTTCTGGGGCCGGAGGTTTCGGGGGAGGTTGTGTAGGTGTGTTGTTGGGAGACTCTGCCAGCTTCAAGAAATTAAGATCCTGTGCCAGTGACCGTTGGAGGGCTCGATCGTAATCATGTGTACTTGAGCTTTCCTCCTCTTGCGCTGGCAACGGAGGTTGTGGTTTCCCGAAACCTAGGGGTGTCTTTACTTGATCATGGTAAGATGACTGTCTCGGTGTTTGTGTCTGAGGAACCTGGGGCGTTGGCAGAGGTACCCGAGATACTTGACTATTTGGCGTTGCCGGGGGTGTTTCTGAGGGGAAATTCCGTCTTTGCGGTGACGGGGGATTCTTGACAGTTTCTTTCGACATCTTTCTGGGTATGTTTTCCTGAGATGTAGGAAGACAGCCGCTGCTTGACTGAGCACGAGAGTGCATGTTGGGAACTTGTGCTCTTGCGTTTGCTGCAGCTTCATTCATGGCACGCAGTCCCGCAGCTCTATTTCCTCCAGCAGGGCGTACGGTGCCAAAATCCCATAAATCATCATCACCTCCAGCCATGGCAGGTTGGTTTTGCTCTTGCTGGTGATATGCATCGTCTTCGTCATCATCTGGAAGTCGATTGCCATTCTTTGCAAACCACCGTTCATACCGCTCTATGAGTTCGGTCAAATACGTCGTCTTCTTTGCTCGTTTCACGAACGGATGCCTAAGTAACTCCTTTGCGCTCGGCCGTTCTCTTGGGTCACGTCGTAAACAAAGATCAACAAAGTCCTTGAATGATTTGCTGAAAGCACCTTGGAGAGTGGGCGGGGCGTTCTTTGGAATGAGAAAGAGGACTTTCATGGGATGGATATCGGAAAGTGGTGGCTCGCCCATAGCTAATTCAATCGCCGTAATACCCAGTGACCAGATATCAGCCTTGTGGTCGTACCCCGACTGTTTGATGACCTCCGGGGCCATCCAAAAGGGGGTTCCAACAAAGGTGTTTTTCTTGGTCATTGTAGCGGAAAGTTGACCGGAAACGCCAAAGTCAGCCAGCTTGACCTGTCCGCTGGCCGTAAGTAACACATTTGCAGCTACATATGCGAGTTAGCAAAAGGAAATGTCACTTATATGAAGCTTTTGTCGGGCATACCTTTAACATCACGGTGTAGTTTATTGTCATTATGCAAGTAATCGAGCCCCAAAAGCAGTTCTCTAAGGATAATCATGATATATTCCTCCGATATGCGCCCTGCACGCATCAAATCTGAGCAGCTCCCTCCCGAGCAGAATTCCATTATGATCCAAAGGTCCGATCCTTTGAGGAATGAGCCGTGGTACTTCGTGACATGGGGGGAATTGAGCTCTGACAGGATCGATATCTCCTGTATGATATCCTCGACTTCATCGTCTGCATTTTCGACGTCGATGATCTTGATCGCAACTGATTGACCGGTTCTCTTGTCGACTCTGTGAGGGTACAAATCACGTCAGTTATATTGTCCGGTATCTCAATAGACAAGCGCACAGGGAACCATACCCCTTGTAAACCCTCCCAAAGCTTCCTCCGCCTAACGAAAAGAAGGATACGTTAGATAGCCGTCTCTGCAAACGGATTCCGGGTTCTGAGAGAGGGGGGATATACCGATGCAGTTCTGCTTTGTGTAGAGTGTTTCAGGGTCGAGGGCGCCCTCCATCATGACGGACGCTCACTCCAGGCTGCGAGAAGATGTGGTAGAGCCGTCGACAGCTATCACAACGGCGTGCGTGGAAAGGTATTCTTGCTTCTCTCGGTTCTTTCTTTTTCTTCTTTTCCTTTCTATCTCCCGGATTCTTCGAGTAATTTTGGTGTTTTTATCCGATTATCGTGCAGCGCGAGTGGAGTGTGGGGGGAGCGGCACCACCAAAACAACGCCCAACCGGTAGAAAGGAGGACGATGGCGGCTCGTCGAAAAGCTAGAGAGCGACGTGTCGGCCGCCTAGACGGTCAATTCTATGCCACGAACAGGGCAAAGGTGGTAAAGGCGGGTGTGTTTGGTCGCAGGACGAATGTTTGGTTGGTTGTTTTGTTGTTGTTGTTGTTGTTTTTCCTCGAAGCCGCATCTTTTCGCGGGAAAAGGCGCTGCTCGCTGGCCGGCCCAGCAACAGGACCGGCCAATCAGTCTGCAGAGCCAGGATATAGAGCTGCCATAGAGGCTGTTGGGTTGATACATAAGGCAGATATAGGTGTGGATGGAGGTGCAGATAGCAGGATACTGCTTGGTATTGAAGTGAGGCCGATAGACTGACGTTGAGATAAGAATAAATAGAGTCGTCTTCATGCCGCAGATAGCTGGCTAATAACTAGATAACACTGTGAATAGCTAACAGTAAGAAAAACACCATCCTCATAGCCAGCTGTTTGACCATTGTCCATCCCTTTATAAACCCCCTTTATCCCTTCTAGCAGCTCTGGTAATGTATATATCTATCGTAAGTCATATAGTTATATGTGGCTGATGCTGCATATCAGCCCCTGCACTGCGGCCTCTTTATAGTTATACCGTTAAGGTCATCACCATATAGACCACTCAAAGGCCACTCCATTGGCTAGCAACTACCAGACGGCGTCCAAGGTTGCCGGCATGCCAGGCAAACTGATACGCCTCTCTCTCGATACCCTTCACTTTGTTCCAGTTCGGGTATATCTTGATGAAGCCGCCATTGCCCAGCTCGTAGGTGGCAGCCAGGGCAAAGGTACGGCAGGAAATATCTCCCATGGTGGCTCGGGGGACATTTGCAGTGGTGATGCACTCCTGAATAGCTTCGATCCATTGCCGAGAGACTTCAGGCACGTCTCCAACTTTCAGTAAGAGGATGACGGCCTTGTCCGCAGAGATATCCTTGTTCTCTTCGATTTTCAGCTCCCACCGGCTGCCATCGAAGACGAGGTGGTAGAGAACGCCTTCCTGTTGGCCGCGGGCCACAATGATACCCCAGTGGAACTTCTCACTCTGGTGTTTGGGCTCTGAGATGACAATATATACGCTGGTGGGATGCATGATGAACTTCTCAGCACCTGGCCCGTCTTCTGCTTCTCCGGCTCCAGCTCCTTCGGCCGGCAAAGGCTTTGGGGATACATCGGGAGCTGGAGACACGCTCTTTGCCTTTGCTGGAGGAACTAAGGCTGGTGTTGGTGGTGGCCCTGAGAGATCCGCCACCTGGATGCTGGAGGAAGATGCTGTCCTGCTCATGGCTAAGCCGTTGTCTCCAGGCATTGATGTCTGCTGGACTGGTATACAGAGGTATATATGATGAAGGATTGCTTTCACAGGAGCTCTGTGTTCTCTTTGCCTATCTATGAGAAAGACGCGTTCTAAGCGCTGGTTAGTATAATTAGCTAAAGGGCGCGGTAATGGGGTTGATAACACTCAACACACAATGGGCATGGAGTACACTCACGCACAGCAGTTTCCTAATAGCTTTTAGTGACAGAGATAATCTCGCGTTGGGTGGTGAGATGTCAGAAGTGAGGTTGAAAAGAGGCAGAGGAGAAGAGGGGCAGATGTGCAGACAGGGAGAAAAGGGGATTCTCCGATGTTTACCTGCCACAGAAAACAAGGCAAGCTCGAAGACCCAACACTCACACAGCCAGCTGCCCATTTGTATTTGTGCTACTGGCAGAATCAGCTTCAACTGGAATGAATGTCTTTATTGCTTCCTTTTATCTACCTATGGATATCATAATGCTTTGATGGAAGAAAGGGGCGGCAGGAAGGGGGAGAGAGAGCACAAATATGCAGTTCTCCCGTACATATCATCATCAACCCACCGGACATACCAAGGACCATCTGGTGGATAGAGAAGAAGTAAAGCCCATAAGTTGAATTAGACCGCTTAAGAATATATCTGCGGATGATGCTTGCAAGTGAAGACGGGGTTATAAACTGTGAGGTATAGTGTTCAGCCGTGGTATCATCAGGTGTATACGTATCATCTTGCATCAGGAGAAAGGAATAATAACGGGCGTCAAAAGGAATATCCTATCTAGTCTTCAATAAAGCCAACCATGACTGTTCCGTTTTTAAGACCGGCCTCTTCGATGGTCTTGTCAAGTAAGGATATTAGATTCTGGCCCATGGATACAAGTTCAAACTCCACGCCATGCTTGTCTTCCAAAGGCGATGCTTTGAGCCATTCGTAGAGCCGCTGGACAGGGTCTGAGAGTGCAAACCGTCGAATTACACGGCCTGACGAGTGGCGGAACTGGATTCTAGTGGTAGTTGCTGGATCTGCAGCTGGTTCAGTATGTGGCTTGTCAGAGGGTATCTTGAAAAATGGTGAATCTGAGGATGATGGCTCCTCATCATCCTGTCCGTTAAACATGTCCGCATCACCCGTTTCGCCAGTATCAGTAGCCTTGCCTTTGCCCTTGATATCCCCGATACTTCGAGTCAGATCGTCTGGGTCTTCTGCTTTGGTTGGTTCCTGGCCCACAAGACTGTTCTTTAATGCCATGTCTAGCATTTCTTCCTCAGTCATCGTGTCTATCTTTGACTGAGGAGTGACTTCTGGCTTCCGTTTTGCGACTGGGTTGCGGACGTTATGGTCGAGACTGTATCTATCGAGAAACTCGTGTAGCTGCATCAAAAAGTCGGGGGCCTTGACTACGGGTGGGCCACTCCAAGTCTTCACCTGCTCGCCGGTCCGTGGGTCGACGATGGCAATGTGCGGGTAGTTGTCGGCTACGTCGTGGCCGGGGAAATAGTACTGAATATACTGGGCGCCGCGCGGGTCATCTTTGGAATATTGCATAAACAAGAAGTGTGCTCTTATCGTCTCCTTGACACCCTCGTTCTTCCACAGATCTCGATTTAATAGTTGGCAGTCAAAAATCGACGAGTCTTGGATATTGACCAGCAGCCACTTCATCTTTTCCCGGCCTTCGTCTCGTGCAAGGTCCCAAGGTAGGCGGGACATGAGTTCAAAAGGAGGGCGGTACATCTCAGCAAGCATGTTGGCCTTGGACGACGCCTCAGAAGCGCCTCCGGTTGCGCGTGCAAGGATGTTTGAGCTTGACCCATCCGCATCTTCGGTCCAGATGGAGCGATCAACATCTCTCTGGTTAAAGATTCCGGGTCGACCTGCTGTTCCAGCCGTTAGCCATGCCCACGGATCAAGAAATACCAGGATGTTAACCTACCTCTACGAGCCGCTCTTGAGTGTAGATGCTCCATTATATCTGGCTGGAATCCATCATCAAGCTCTGGTCCTACGAGGGTCTCCGTCCTTCTCTCTATCGGCGCCCGAACATTATCTGTCGGGTCACCACCAGTGTAAAACTCTTGCTGTAATCTTCTCGCCATCTCCAGGTCTGCATCAAAGGTGTCACCAGCCGCCTGGGCAGCTCCCTCTTGGCCCACAGGAACACCTCCACTATTCTCATCGTCAGAATCTAGGTGTATCACTCCATCCCCATCTTGGTAACCGGTTGATCGTCCAGGCCTTGTCGATGACTGTGGAGCGGATGAGGCCGCAGTAGGTTCGATAGGGTTGCCCCCGTTCTCAAAATAAAGCTGCATGGCGCTCTCAATATTGCTATCTGCCAGTTGTAGGTACTGGGCAGCGACCTCCGGAGAGGCTCCCGTAATCTCTACGAACTGGGCCACGGTCGTGTCGGCCATGATGACGTCGGCGGCCCGTTCCGGGCAGGGCGCAAGTAAGGTATAGATGAGATAGCGTAAAACCGAAATGACCCAACTCTGTATATCAGCTTCGATGGAAAGGTGCTCGTAAGGTAGATCGGTAGGTATGAAGCGTGGGGTAATATTAACGATCGGGGAGGGGAGGTTGGCAAATTGCACTCTCAAGGACGGAAAGATAAGATGTCTGCTGCTCAGGATAACAACCTGGGATTCCCTGGGTGTAATTTATGTCAATAAGGAAAACCGCCAGGCACCAACTAGTCTGCGTGTTTAGCCTCTCTTCCGATGATTTTGATAAGCCGAAGAAAAGAAAAACAAGCATCACTCGCAAAAGGGAAGAAGCGCGCCAAGGCCGGGAGCGTCAAGCGGGCCGCGCTTAAGATATTCCGCCCCGTTAGCGCCAAGGTTCAGCTTAGTCAGAGCTCATTAGTCACGTGGCTTTCATTAGTCATCACTATTGCCAAGAGCCGCATAAAATTGTGCACAAAAGCTGCGTCTCTGGTCTCTGCAGTCCGCCATTCAGTTCCGGGATTTCCTGATTAGTTCCGGAGCGGAAGAATGGCCCCTCCGCCTACTGCTTTCCTCTTCGGGAGTGTGCCTGCCAAGACTGACTCGGCTCACCTTCTCTTTCCGTCGCCATCGCGTCGCGCTCGAGAGTCGCGCCTTCTTGCCACTTTAAGGCTTCGGCGCGCGCGCTTCCCGCAACCGCGTCCCAAGAAAAAAGTGACTTCCGCCTTGATGAAAAGGTACTTGTGCAGGTACCTCTGCTCGCACTCCACCAGTACTTCTCCCGTCACCACGCTCTCTCCTGCTGCTTTGCCAATTCAGCAACCAGACCTCTCGTCCACGCACCTCTCGCTTCCTACACCACCCTCGCTCCTAGCTTAGCCATGGCTTCTGCTGTTCTAGGGAAACGACAGAGGACTGCTCTCGAGTCGCCAGGTAATTGCATGCCGGCTCTGGCCTCAAAGCGCTTCTTCCTCCATATCTAACGCGAATTTCCTACTGTAGATGCACCTTCTTTACGATCTCCGAGCAAACGTCTGGCAAGGGCAAGCAAGAAGATCTATACAGATGAGGAGGACCCCTTTATAACGTCGACAAGCCAAAAACGCTCCAGCTCCCGGTCGCCCATCACCCGCAAGCGCCCCAGCGATGCAAACACTCCAAGCCGTAACGTACGGACGAAACGTATTGACGGTGACAAGACGACCAGCAGGACAGCAGTTCACGACGATAATGGTGAGTTAACTTCTTTCTAGTCTTCCATTGCCTGTGGTCCCTGGTGGAAGCGCCTGGCTAATTTTGTTGGCAGACGAAAATGTTCAACCTGTCGAGTTCAGCACTCCAACAACCCAGAGATATAAAAATGTTTTTCTTCCAGTTACTCCAAAACACAGGGTGCTGGTCGGGGGGAAGCCCTTGACTCCTCGAACTCCTCGTACTCCATCCACACCAAAGACCACTCGTTCCGTCTTCACCACTGCCAAACAGCTTTTCACCAGAAGTGCCAACCCAGGCCAGCTTGTTGGACGAGAAAATGAGACCAGGGAGATGAAAAGCTTTATTCAAGGGTCGGTAGACTCGAGAAAAGGCGGGTGCATCTACGTAAGCGGACCACCTGGAACGGGGAAAACTGCTCTCATCGACGAAGTTTCGCGGGATCTCGAGAAGTCTGTCGACGGAATCAAGATTGCCAATGTCAACTGTGCCAGCCTAACCTCTGCACGAGATATCTACGGCAATCTCATAGAAGACTTGTCTGAGAACACCAGTGTGTTCAAAAAGAGTGAGGTGGAGCGCCTAGAAGCAATGTTCATCTCGAAGAAGTCAGCTGGTCCTCTCTACCTAGTCATTCTGGATGAAATCGACCATCTCTTGTCGGGAGACATCGAGATCCTGTACAAGCTTTTCGAGTGGTCTCTGCACAAGTCCTCGCGTCTTATCCTGATTGGAATTGCGAACGCACTTGACTTGACAGATCGACTCCTACCTCGCCTAAAGGCAAAGAATCTGAAACCTCATCTACTTCCATTCCTTCCATATACCCCAACACAAATTGCTGATGTTATCACTACTCGCCTTCGCTCTTTGCTACCCAAAGAAGCCCAAGATGGTGCAAGCCAGGTCCCTTTCCTGCACCCAGCTGCCATACAGCTCTGTTCTCGCAAGGTTGCCTCCCAGTCTGGTGACTTGAGGAAAGCCTTCGATATCGTTTACCGAACCATCTCTCTTTTGGAGCGTGAGACCCAACAAAAGACCGCTTCCGCTTCTAGCACCAGTCCGTCCAAGCTACCTTTGCTGGAAAACAAGAATCTAGCATCAACCTCTCTCCCCAGCCCCTCTGCCACGGAATATACCGCTGCCACCGCACCACGAGCAACTGTAGCTCACGTTGCTCGCGTCACATCCTCTACTTTCGGTAATGGCACAACCGAAAGACTCCAGGACCTGAACCTGCAACAAAAGGCCGCACTTTGTGCGCTGATTTCCTTTGGCAAGAAACAGCAAACTGCCAACACTGTTTATAAAACACCCTCCAAATCGCCACGATCTACTGCACCAACCAGCAGAGAGCTGTTTGAAACCTATTCTGGACTTTGTCGGCGCGATAATGTTCTCCAGCCACTCACCGCCACTGAGTTTAGAGACGTTATCAGCAGCCTAGAAACCATGGGCTTAGTCGGAGAAGTTGATGCTCGTGGCCGTGGAACCGGCTCTCCTACAGCAGGAGTGTCCGGCCTCTTCTCCACCCCATCTAAATCCGGCCGTGGAAGACCAGCCACAGTGAAGAACATGGCAAGGACAGATGACAGTGGTCTTGTGTGCCTCGTCGGAGAAAAAGAGGTTCAAAGTCAAATCTCTGGGCCTGGCGAGGCCATTCTCAAAGCCTTGCTGGCCACCGACGAGTATTGAAGAATTTTAATCATTATTAATGTATAATTATCCACGTCATGGTTATTTATGGCGATGCATGTGTTAATACGGAGTATTTTCTCTAGCATTGGCGTTCGGTAGGGGTTTTGGTCTTGTATCTTACCTATTCTTTGTTTTCAGCGTCAATCCTGTACATTCAATCCCTGGCCTGTGGAGTACTCAAAGTGTGAATCGAAAAGTTAGTTTTATATAAACTCTGCAGGTTTTATTCTAAGCCATTTCGTATTATTCTCTCTTTTAGGTAATTCATAGCCATCTGCTTTACATACAAACCCATGAACAAAGCGCTTGAGACTAGAAAAGTGCCATGAGGCTGTGTTTTTCGATGCAATATCACGTGATATATTTAAAGTTAAGCTCCCGCGAAATTTCCCCTTTAGGAAGTTTCGCTGGCCAAGGCTTTCAAATAAGCTTCCGCCGCCCCAGTTTTATCCGCGGCTCTGAGTAGTGTATCTAAGTATACTTGGTTTGTCCATCAATTTATTCGAATATACATGATAGAATTCATTTATTGATCTACAGATCTCGAGCCAAATCGTCCTACTCATACAGTTGCCTGCCAATACTCAACTATAAAAACAAACACAAGATTATCATCATGTCGAGCAAGGAAGACACACTGAGAGAGCTATACCACTACCTCCCCAGCAAGCCGGCCGCTATCATATTTGCAATTCTATACATTGCATCGTCTTTCCTCCATGAATATCAGTACAAGTGGGTTCACGAAAGTTCCCATCGTCGACTTTTCTATCTCCAATCATAACACTGAAGCAATACTAACGTTACAATTCCAAGAGCCACCCGACCACAGAAATTCACCATGCCGTTTGTCCTCGGCACAACATTTTCAAGTATCGGCTTTGTCACTCGATCGCTAAGCGCTCTCAAGATAGGAGACCCGCGCACACTATGGAGAATATCCACCATGTTCACTATCGGCGCCGGCCCGACCTATGCAGGTGCAGACTACTTCGTATGTGGCCGTATATTCAGTTACGTTCGATATGCAGCACCGATATCCCCACTCCGAACGGTCAGGACCTTTATTTTCTTCGACTTCCTAGCAGAAATTGGGGTATGGGTAGGAGCTGGTATAAATGACAGCAAAGATCCCAACAGCGCAAGAGCAAAGCTGGGTGTTAACCTCGTGCGGGCGGCTGTTATTATACAACTAGCACTGTTCGCATGTTTCGTTGCCGTTGTGTTACTGTTCCAGATACGGGCCACCAGCCGGGGATTTTGGAGAGCAAGCCACCAGCAGTCCGGGGGTACTCCCGGATGGGTTAAGGTCATATACACTTTGTATGCGTCTTCCCTTTTAATTGCTGCGAGGTCCGGGTATCATATTGCAGGCGAGTTCTTCAAACCCCAAACCATAAGATAGGTATTCTGACAATTGTCCCAAGAGAGCTTTCTTCCGATCGATCACCCACTTAGATCTACAGAAGCACCTTTCCTGTGTCTGGAAGCCCTTGTGATGTTCATCAATGCGGCCATGTTCAATGTGATCCACCCAGGAGTTCTTCTGCCGAGTAATCCTCACGTCTATTTGCTTGCAGACGGTATGGAAGCAGAGGATGATAGTCCCGAAGGTACTCTTGAGGACACTCGGCCTTTGAAGATGAAGATCCTTGATCCTTTGGATATTAAAGGCCTGTTTAGGAAAAAGCAGCAGCTAAAACCTTATCAGCAGAGACCGTTGGGTGGTGATGACGAGAATATGTCTGAAAGTATGATAATGCTGGAAAATAGGCAGCGCGAGGAGTTCCGCTAGTGAATATTCATTGCTGGGTTGGCTCTGGTGTTTGGCCGTGGGTATTTTGTATTTTGTATCACAATATATAGAGGTATATGATATCATATAATAATAATTATATATTTACTGCTGAGTAATGTTGACCACATTGACAATTGTAATAAGCCTGTACGATGCAGCAACGACGTTCTTTCGTAGCATTTAGCCAACAGGATCCGTTCCGTTAATTCCTGGGTATCATACGCAATTACCGGAAGATCTGCCTCTAAGATGAATCAACCGCTAGAATGGAGCCTCATTAGGGGCAAGAAAGAGAATGTGAGAAGTTCGCAAAACATATAAATCTTAAAGAGACATCGTACAAAAAGACATATCTAAGGCTAAAGTAAATGGTTGAGGTTGAGAAGGTAAAAAAATTGCTTGGGATATCGTTAAATCGGTTGCTCTTGGCATAATATCATGACAAAAACAGAAGGTAGGAAACGGGGATAAGAGAACGGAGAAAGGGGAAAGTCAATGGTGACTGTGGGTAGCTAAGATCGGGCTAAACCTAGTCATCAATTGGTTTGTCCTCTAATGTTACACCCACAGGCTTCGGAGGAACATCGGATCCTGAATTATCACCTTCATCTCGCTTTATGCCGGTAATATGGCTGTATCGGGAAGAGCGAGAGAGTGAGCCTGTTTTCTTAACTTCATTAGTGACAGATGATGGTACTGCGGAAGCGGCGGTTGTAGTTGTGGCGGATGGTGGTGTTGATGCCCGATCAGCAGTTGGAGCATCGGCAGAAGTGTTTGTGTCTTCAGCCGTCGCTGGCGTGCCCTCGCTTGAGCCATTAGTGGTACTATGTGCAGTATCCACCGGAGCTGGTGACGAATCCGGTACTTCTAGGGATTGACGGACCGGCTTTCGTTCAGAAGTAGTAGCTCCGGAAACGCTAACCGGGAATCTGGTGCTTCCAGAGCTTCCAACAGATCGGTCCCGGCGATGACGAGGGGACGGAGCAGGACTCGTGGCTCTAGCCCTGCTAGCAATCGCACGGTTCCTTTCTTCCATGTTTGCTCGTCGATTGCTTTCGTCGGTACTGATAGCACGAGGTCGAGACGCGGTGCTGCTTGACTTGCTTGAGAGTCGTCTAAGTTCCCCGAAGATTTGTTTCTGGTTCACAATGAGGTCACGGACAAGACGATGGCTATGCTTTTCGTCCATAGACAGATGATTCTGCACGCGCGGACGGAGGATGCATGGAGCCAGTGTCGATGCAAGGGCAGATATGTAGATCTCCTCACGGGTAGAAAATTGGTCGTTCTCAGGAATGGTAAGATCGACGAGTCGCCAGAAGTGAGTGGTGATAGCATCTAGGGTAGCAATGTAGGGGAGAGGAAGTTGGCCCAGAGTGCTCTGAAGTACTCTGATACGATTTTCATCGGAGGTATCTCGTGTCGTTGTGTAAATTGTGCGGAAAATTTCGTACAGCTTAGAGGAGACGATCGAATCTAGGTAAGGTTAGCAGGAATCATTCTCGAAATGTGAGATGTAAAATTTACCAGGGAGTTCCAAGAGGTAGAGTCTCAAAACGCTCGCAACGACAGGCATTTCGAATTCTTGTAACTTTTCACCAATAGCTTCCACCTCATCGTCGATCTTTACAATTGGTCCCGAACGGCCTCTGTTGAGTTTAGCACGCAGCTTATGAGTTTCCGTCAAAGGGACATCTCGAAGCCAAATTGCTCGCCGGGCATCATCTCCTTCCAGGTCAAGATAATCTAATAATACTTAGTCCACAATCTCGTTTTGAATGATTGCATCATGAACCAGGGGCTACTTACGCCTATCAAGGTATGTCAGAATACCAGTAACAAGGACCGGAACTCGCTTTTTGCCCTCTGCCGCTGTTAATGTTTCTAGATCAACACCAAAGGTTTGTTCTGCCAAATGTCAGTTAGCCTTACGGGAGTTTCAAAAGAGGAGACAAGCAAATAAAGCAGCTCACCTTCTGTAGATTTTGAACCGCTTTCGTAGACGGCCACTTTGGGACAAAACGAGCCAGTGCGGTAATTCTCCAGCATATAACGCAGGTCACCCTGTGGCTGCATTGCCTCATGGTGAAGGACAATTCTATCCATGGTGCTCTGTAGAGATGGAATGACATTGCTGATCGTGCTCGAAAAATCGATAACGACTGTTTTGATACCCTCCAGACGGTGTAGCTCACACTGCTGCATAAATTTCATAGTGTGGAACATTTCCTCTTCGAGCTTGCAGCGGATAGCATCCAGGTGTTTGACGGCATGTTTGTAGCGTTCATTGGCCTCATCTGCCTGGCGCTTGAGTATTTCCATAGGCGTTTCATCAGTAAGCTGATTTCTAAGGGGGTTCCATGCAGCAAAACGTTCCGTCAAGGTAGGCGAGTCGACTGGACTGTCATCGCTTCCTGTTCCAGTGCTGGTGCGGCTCAATGTAGTCCCAGAGCGAGTAAGTGGTTTTTTCTTCTCCGGTACTCCGGTCATCTGGAAAACACGCTTGTCCCACTGGTATGTAGACCTAGAGCTACCGGTAAATGTAGTATTGACGAGTGGGTTCGGGCCCATGGCGCCGATCGAAGTAATAAAACCATTATCGGCCATATCCTGGCCAATTCGTTCCGCATAGCTGAGGGATGAGGCACCCAAGTGTTTCTGGAGATATTCAACGATGTCCGATCCAAGTGATGTGTTGAGATACGTCCCAAGTAAGCGAACTTTCACCTCTCCCATTGGAATGGTTTCCAGCATGTTCTTCAGTAACTGCTTCAATTGCTCTGGTGAGTAGACAATGTCGCCCAACTCCACTGGCTCCGGGTCTTCATCTAGTGGATCGGGCAGCACGATGGTGGGGGCCTTTAGTTGTTTATGCTTCGGGCTGGCTGTGGCACTCTCGGGTTCCTGGAAGGCGAACAGCTCCTGCTGTTCCCGGTCGTGGATCTGCCGGCACTTGCTAAGATACTTCTCATTAAGACTGCTCACCTCATCACATTGTTTGGCATATTCTTTCAGTCGCAAATTGAGGGCCTTTTCGCAGGTGACGACTCGGGCTTCATGCTCGCTTGCCCATCGACTAAACTCTTGGATGACGAGTTGTTGAATGCTACTCGATATTTTCTGGTGGATGGCTTGCTCCTCGACCATCTGCTTCTGCATACAATCAAAAGCCTGCTAAATGTCAGACGTAATGTTGGGCCAACGTTTCCCGGAGCAGGAACTAACCTTGCGAACACTGGCACCATCGTCACGATCGAAGCCACCGGTCTTCCGAGCAATAGCTGGAGCAATCGCACCAAGTTGTGCGGCGTATACACGCTCTGCTTCAGCACGCATCTGGGCCATCGTGAGAATCTGTTGGTTCTCCACGATGCCCTGGTGGAGTTTTGTGAACAGGGTATGAATCCCAGTAGCATAATCGGGAGTCCAGAAGGAGTCCGCGAACCCCGGCACTGCCACGGCAGTGTTCATCGCTGCAGAATAGGGAAAGGAACGTCAACTTGTTAAAATATATCAGAGCCTGACGAGGCGTGGTGCGAAGGTCCGATTCGTTTGCGATACCTTGCTCGGCCGTTGGCGCGTGAGCTGGCGGAAAGTTGGAAGCAGGGTGGAGGAGCGCCCGAAAATGCGTCAGGAACGGCGGTCAGAGAGCAGATCCAGCTAGCCCAAAGAACAGAAAATAAAAGGACAGGCAGTAAAAATGACACGAACGAGAGACGGAGCTGTCGACGGCGCAAAAGGTGAAGGAAGAGAAAGCTGAAGGATTGCGTGAAGTCGGGTTGAAGCTCGAGGAGAAGGCGAAGGAGGCTTGTATCTTACGTAGGTGCTGAGGTAAGCGTCACGTGGTGAATTCAAACGGCTGAGTAACAGTCGCCCTAGCCTGATGCGGCTTAGTGTATTGAGAAGTTTATCCGGTGTTTCTCCGAGAGTTTTTCCGGCACGGCTAAGTTTCCTTTTTTAGAAACACGCGGATTATAATTAGAAACTTGTGGCTTTGCAGGCGCTTGTCAAGAATCAACGACAGCTCAACCGCCCGGGCTTGTTTGGCTTGGTTGCCAAAGAGTTCCCGCGCCCCTTGATCCAGATCCAGGTCTAAAACAGGATTTGGTGTTGAGCGTCTCGACTTGGGAGGTCTCACGGCGGAAAAAGGGGCAAACTTTAGCCGCAAACCCCGGAAGCAACAGCAACATAAAGTGAGTTCATCAACCTCACATCGTGTTGTTTTAATCCGGCACAAGTCAATGTTTCGTAAGACACCTGTGGAGGAATCCGATGACGACTCATTAACATCTTTAAATGATTAGGGAAGTACAACACAAGTTGAGGAGTCAGAGACTTCCAGAACATAAAATAACTAGCTGAACGACACAGCAACATATTTCCAACAGACTCCACAGATCTTTGGTACAGCGATACTGTACGGAGTACTGTCTAAATGCATTGGTGCTTCCTTATTTGTCTATGGAAAGGCTAATGGATACTATATCTACCTTCGTACCTCATCATTGGAAGTAGATTACCAAGTTTAACCTGGGAAGTCATGTGTAAGTCAAAACAATTGTGGAAAGAAAAAATAGTGTTAATGCTTGACGTGGCTAAATAACAGAAAAATACGGCCAACCAGTAGATAGCCAGAAAGTTGGAAGAAACATATGATTAGACTCGACAACCGCAATTCACCATTGAAACTCCTCCATCATTGTTCCCAACTTCAGTATTCACTCATCATCAGCAGTCTTCATATCTTTGAGATTGCGCTTCCCCTTATCGGTAAGTTCGTCCAGGACCCGGTGGTATTCTGCCTGCTGGTCTTCGGCTGCAGTATTGAACTTGGCGGTGGCTAGCTTTGCGTGGGTGGAATACTTTTTCAGCCATGCTTCAAGACCCTTGCTTTTGGGATTCGCGTTGACTTGCAAAACGACGTTCAGCATCTTGGTGACGGGGTCGTACTTTCCAGCGTCGATACGTAGTGGCGAAAGGTGGTCCTTGTTCTTGGATGGGATAATACGAGCGCCTTCGGTGATAAATGCGGAGAACTTAGCAGCACCATTTTTTATATTCTTGAACAACGTTTTGGTGGCGTCGATTGTCTTGGACATGATTGTAGGTATTGGTAGGTAGAAGAGTGAGTGCGCTTGTTTTGAGGTTCTGATGGGGAGTTGAAAGATCAATTCTTTGAGGATTGTATGTTGAGGATGGGGCCGTAAGGATACATTTTATTTTGGGGAATTTATCACCCTTATATGTTGTTTTATGGGTGGCTACCATAGTAGAACCTCGTTGACTGGGGCCAGAAAAGCAAGCGTAACCTGCAAGAATCGAATGCCCGAGCTGTCTCGTCGGTTTGATATCCCCCCGGTAAAGACTAAGTGATTGGGTGAGAATCAGCGACTAGAAAGCGGTTATGGGTATACAAATGAAACAAAGGCGCTTCATGGACAAGATGTATCCTGCATGGGTTTGCTTCAGCTTGCGTCAGCCAGAGGCGGCATAACTGGGCGGCTATGCATTGACCAACGGGGGGGTAGTTTGATGGGCGAAGTGAACCCCCGAGCTCAATCATTAATGCGTGCCTACCGAGCCATCAACAAACCATGGTGTTGGATGTATCGAGCATTGGAGGATAAATATAGGGTATGCCTATCCTAGTGAAGGTGGCGCGTAACTGCATATTGAACCCTGTGTTGTTATTAGTTAAGGGTGAAGTACAGCCAACCGTTAAGTAACTAGCCCCCTGTTGTTGTATAAGACAACGTAATACTCGTCGCCGTTTGAGTGTACGCGTGCATGTGCTCGAATCGCTCTAGGGCTAGATCTTCATCAACATTTTGTGGAGACCAGTTACTAGTAGTACACTAAGCATCTCTACGTCGGGAAGACAAACACCGTCATTCAGTTCCAGTACAGGACGTCTGGGTTATTGCACGCGGGTATACGGGGGTATAGGAGTCTCGTTTAAGGTATAGGAAACGCGTGGGAGTACAGTCAGAGCAGCAACCTGGTAACTAGTTGGGTATTCTGTGACGGTGGTATCAGAGCAGGAAGCGTACAGTCAAGTAAGTATCTGTTGGTGTTTGGAATCCTGTCGGCTGTCACGGCATTTTGTCGTGTGATTCCGCCTGCATAAGGAGTTCAGGTAGTTTATCCAACTAACTAACTAGTTACCCCGTTACATGACTGGTTGCACGTGACTTTTGGCCCCATAACCCCAGTGCTCCAAGCGCGTAGCGAAACACATCGTTCGTCGTATCAATTGAGTCTTCGGGTTCGATGTTGACGACGAGGATTGATCACCTTGCTCTTTCATAGAAATAATGGAGAGAAGGTGCGGTAGCTCGTTCTTTTCTCTCCTCAGACGACCGGGCCCAAATAATTTCTTTAGCCAGCCTCCATCGACAGTCTTGAGACCCTCGATCTCGGTGCTGCGTCCTCGAATTTCTACCAGAAAATTATCCCAAGAAAGAATGTTGAGAGAGAAATTGACAGAGTGTAAGTTCTGGTCTAACGTTTGGATAGTAATATATATATTCTGACCCAACAATAGCAATGTTCGCATACACTGCTGGTCGGTGGTTGCATCTTGACAAACAGCAACGCGATGCCCGATTCGTCGAATTTAACTATGACCGCTTGTGTGAAAAAGTACTCTCACTCTGTCCCTCTGCTACCTCTATTAGGAGCTTTCAGAAGATAGAGGGCGGGTTCAGCAAAGTATTTATACTTGAAACTGACAACGGCAAAAAAAATGTCGTCAAATTTCCTACATCTGTTGCTGGATCACCCCAGCATATAACGAACTCTGAAGTTGCAACAATTACTTACTGTAAGAACTGACTTGGGGTTCGATAAATATCCTGGTGCTTGCTGACATGTATGTACGTACATACAGTGCAACAAAATACAAATATTCCGATCCCAAACATCTTAGATTGGAGTGATGACCCTACCAATCCTATCGGCTCAGCCTACATCATTATGGAACATGCTAATGGCATCCTACTTCAAGAGGCTTGGGCAAAAATACCATCAGATAAGAAAGTAAAATGTATTGGGGCAATATGCACAAGCATTCTTCCAATAACTAAACTTGATTTTTCGGCCTATGGTAGCCTTTACTTTGCCAATGCACCGTTTCTTGACGATGAATTCAAACATAAATTGAGCAACAACGATAAATTTTGCATTGGACCCCATTGCAGAAGTAGTACCTACTGGAATAACAATGTTGGTGAGTCAAGGTACTACACACTCAAACCACCAAACAGAGGACCGTGTAAGTAGCTCTTACTCATGCCGTTTGCCTCCCGACTCTCGCTGATTACTTTATTAGGGCATGATCTCTCCTCATACGCTTCTGCTCTAATCGACTCTGGATTTGCCCGACTGCCACCCGCCAATCAACCTCTATCCATCCAACAGCAGGCTTCATACCAAGGTTCCATTGACAGACATGTAGAATTGCTCAAAACAGGCGAAAAAGTTTTTCCTCATCTTGTCCAACATCCAGAGATTCAAGCTAATTCAGCACCCACCCTTTTCCACCCAGACCTTCACAAGAGGAATATCTTCATCTCTCAAGACGATCCTACAATTGTGACTGGAATCATTGATTGGCAAGGTGCGAGCATTGAGCCAGCATTCTATTATGCTGATGAGGTACCTGATTTTGCCAAAATTCCTGCCGAAGGGATATCAGATTCTGCAGAAGAGTCACTTTGGTATCAGGCATATGAAGTAGGATTGGCTCTACTAGCTCCTCGTCTAGGAGCAACTAGAAAAATTGATGAGGCACTCCTCCGACCATTCCGCTATTGCCATCGCACCTGGCGGGACGGCTTTGTCCCATTTACTCATGAACTGATGAGGTTAAGGGATTCGTGGGAAAAGCTTGGATTTGAGAAAGAATGTCCCATTCCAGCCATGGGTCCAGAAGAAAGGAAATTTTATGAGAAACAGCTTGAGATATATGACGGAATGTTGGAGTTTAGACGTGATATGTTTGAAGTCTTGGCGGTTGAGGAAGACGGTTGGGTGCCTGCAGAGCGATGGGAGGAGGTAAAGAAGACGCATCAAGGTTTCTACGAGACACTTATGGACAATCTGGAAGATGATGAGTCCCGTCAGGAACTTCGAACCATGTGGCCCTTTGATCAATGCCAGCCTGAGAATCTGGTTACGCGGAAAGACAGTGACGTATAGGGCTTTAGGTGATGGCATGGAACACTATTCTGTACGATAACGATAGAGAATTAAAAGCGTCATGTCTCATTAGGG
This sequence comes from Trichophyton verrucosum HKI 0517, assembly GCF_000151505.1. Taxonomy (NCBI): domain Eukaryota; kingdom Fungi; phylum Ascomycota; class Eurotiomycetes; order Onygenales; family Arthrodermataceae; genus Trichophyton; species Trichophyton verrucosum. Next base: position 97,194 of record NW_003315589.1, on the reverse strand, counting down.
TAGAATATATATACAAGCTAGCATATCGTGTCATATATGTCGGGTGGGTCAATAGCCACAGACAGGAATCCTCTATCCCAACCCAATCCATCATTACATCCAGTTTAGACCGCCAAACACCAACCGCCAAATGAGATAAACATTAAGCATATTATATCGTGCGCACCCAAAGGTCAGCAGAATATCTTGTAAATCTTCTTCCAAGCCGGCCACTGCTCCCTATACCGTCTTTCCTCAGCGATGAGGTCGCTGATATCCAGGTCCCTCCGTCCAGTTTTTAGATCCATATCTTTCGACCTCACAATGGAGGTCCTGAACCATAACTTATAAGGAACATAGAAAACCAGTACGATAGGAGCGGCAAGATACACGGAGAACCAATTCTGCACATGTCCCTTGACAGACTTATCCTTCAAGTCAATAGGAAAAAGCCCAACCCAGAATTGGGCGATAAGGACTAGCATATTAAAAACTAAGCCAATGTAAGAGCCTATTAGACCGGGTTGAGAGCGGAAAGTAAGCTCGTTTAGAGAATGGCCTTGCACATGCCATCCACGGCGAAATCGGATATGTGCCAGACAGATAGAAGACCAGGTCATGATAGCGGAAAGGCCAGAGATGGCAATCATCCAGGTAAATGCTTCATCACGATGGCTAGATCCGGCAAGGAAAGACAGCATCCCAGCTGCAAATGCAACTCCAACTGCAAATATAGGCCGTCCTCGGCGATCAATATATGCCAGGAAACGGGGCGCTTGCTTCTGTTCCGCGAGCGCCGCCAAGGTACGTGAAGATCCGTATATTGCTGAGTTTCCGACGCTGAGAACTGATATCATAATAACAGCATTCATTACTGAGTCCAAGCCAGTAATACCGGCATTTCTAATGGATATGACAAACGGAGAAGCTTTGGTTTGCGTGGAGGTTGCCTCGGACCCGGGTCTCAGAAGGCGTTTATCGGTATATGGAACGAGAAGACCAACCATCGTTAAGGCTATGATGTAGAAGAGCGCAATCCGCCAAAAGACCTGTTTGACGGCAGTAGGTAGAGATTTTCGGGGATTTGTAGCTTCAGCAGCAGCGAGTCCGACTAATTCAGTGCCCGTGAAGGCAAATGCAGCATTCACAAAACAGCTGCATAGTCCTTTGAGGCCATGGTGAAAAGCCCCCGGATCATGCCAGTACTTGCCGCCAATATAGCTCCCATCCGGCCCACCAGCAACATTAAGCACAATGCCGAGTATTCTAAATGAGTTAGTTAGCTATAAGTCGAAGGTTCCGTTCGAGCGGGTTTACTCACATATAACCCACTACAGAAATGACTTTGACAATCGAGAAAATAAACTCCGCTTCACCATATCCTCGCACACCAAACAGATTAATCACAAAGATCAGAACGTAGAAAATGGTCACCCAAAGAGCCGGTGAGAGGGAGGTCGACCAATATGACACCGTAACGGAAGCGGCCACTATCTCCAGCGGAAATACAACAAGCCATTGCAGAGCATAGTTCCACCCCATCGCAAACCCCCATGCAGGGTCTAAAAAGCGAGTAGAGTAGGCTGAAAATGAGCCAGCTACTGGAAAGAGAACGGCCATCTCTCCCAGTGCGTGGACGGTGGAGTAGATCATCACCCCAACGAGCAAGAAAGCAATCAGCACCGAAGCAGGGCCACCTGTGGCCAGTGATTTACCCGAACCCACGAATAATCCAGTCCCTGTAAGCTCAAGGGAATAAGCATTTCAAATATGCAGTGCATTGCCTAAATAAAGTGAAGTACCACATACCTATAGAACCTCCGATAGCGATCATTTGCAGATGCCTGCCATGTAATCGGCGTTTCAAAGGCGAATTTGCCGTCGCCGCGGCAGCGCCAGCAATATCGAAGGCTTTCCGATCAGCGAATGTTGTCGATGACCTTGTGGTGAGCTGTGCATCAGGATCACGCTTGAAGCCATCCACGAACCACCGTATAAAGGTGGCCGGTGCGCTTGGCCTGCGTCCTTCCTCATCGACGAGGGGCGTTTCTAGAGCGACTCCATGGAGGTGGCGGGGGAAGTGGCCTATAGGGTGATTGTAATCTGGATAGGAATGCGAACGAGGCACTTCTATGTCAAACGTCGACTCGGGTCGACGAGCTGTAGAAACGGATGCGCTTCGGGCGCCAAAGTCGCCTCTATACGGCATAGCGGAAGCAAGGAGTGACAGCTGAGACGCAAGCCTTGATTCAGTCACGGATGGATGGCTTGATCCGATACTTCCAGGACGGAAACCATCACAGCGACCTTATTTATCTTAACAGCAATATCGGATTCGAGAATGGATCAAAACCACCGGCTTTGAGGAGAAGTCCGGATGCGCCTAACAGATATAAGGTAATTCAGAAGAACAGGATTTTTTGCCTTATCGGCAAACAACCTATTATATTTTGAAACGACACAAGAACGATCGCCAGAAGGAACCAGAGAGAAAACGGATGGGGGCGAAGGGAGACTCTTAAACTAATTCCCTGGTTGACGAGGCCGAACTAAAGCTGAACCGACAGTTCGCCCCCCCTCGTCGCCCAGTCGCAGAACCAAGAAGGGACCAAGGCCGTGTAGGATAATCTTTGGCTACGCCCCCTAGGTGCGAACTGAAGCGCCAGGGGATTGTAATAGGAGCTGGCCAACCGGAGAAACAACAAGGAGATACCCTGGTTTATTCGCTGGCAGTTCCGCCGATGAAAGCCATGATTCACAGAACAGTACTAGATAGCTGGCTGACTAGTTTCCAGGACGTATGGTTTCTTTATATCTCGCTCCAAGTGCCACGGCATCAAACTCACTCTTTCCCGTAGACATGTTGCACAGCATAAGTTAGACACGAGGCCGGGATCTAAAGGCGCGAGTGCCAGGGGTGAGCTTCGACTTCGCCAGTTGGGGCTGGTTGGTGAGTTCAACGGCGAAACTTCGTATAAGCTTAAAGGAGTGCATGGATAGAGCTCGACATTTGGATCGGATAAATCGGTTTAGAGGCTTTCTTAGCGAATCCTGATGACCGTTTGTTGGCTCGGCTACCTTGTCTTCTCGAGAGAACTCGGTTGCTTCTCGTACTCCGTATGCAGATGCTGATTGATGGTGGAGGAGAACAACCAATTCCTGTGTCAATCAGTTGGGAGTTTCTTATCGAATCGGCGTCCTGACCGGCAACCTACCACGCTCGTATTCACATCTGCATGAGCTGACCAAACTAACGAAGTAGAGTGGATACGGTCCCTTCAACCTCACGAGCTCTGGACATTGTTTTCTGTCTCTGAAAGCCTGCTATTATTATTATTAAAGGTGGTCCCGGCTTGCCTTGTCCAGTTGATAGAAGGTGCCTGAACGGCCAGCCATCTACTCTCCATAGATTTATCCTCCACACTTATCTGCAAAGGAAGAATTGAAGGTGGGCCCCAGGGCTTTATGCGTACCCACAAGCTACCCGGATTAACGGTGTAAAATGTCAGCCTGTTATGAAGCCCTGATACGGTCTAAGGGAAGTAAGGCCAGCAATGTTGGACATGGCGGGTCAACCTCATGCCAGTTTTCTGTCAAGAGCACGGGCATCCCCGTGTTTACCCCTGAATATTTGAGCAGCAACCAGCTTTTGATACTCTGTTTTGTCCGTAAACTGGTTGTGCACAGAAACATCTAGCGGGGCAGCGCTTGGCTCTGTCTTCTTCCGAATAACTCCTGGGTGACTGGAAATTCGGTTGAGTCCCTCACTTTGTTATCTGCTCTCCAGTGCGTATATACTGAATAACAGCCGGCCGAGTCGGGGACTACGCTGCTCAGATATCAGAAAATTAGTGTAAGCAGATCTATAGATGGTCGAGTTGGATCCCCATATAAATAACTCTGCACACCTGACGATCAGGGACAGAATTCTATCCAGCACAAAAGGAACCCGTATCGTCAGTATCAACCATTATGAGAATTAAGGATTATTATCCACTGAATTCAAGACTTGAATCATTCTGGCCCATTAGCCAAAGCGTAGGAAACCTGCCTTCCGCGCCAAGCCTGTCAATATGATTTGGAATAGGCGGGATCTTTTATGAAACCTGATAGGCTAATGTCTTGTCGACAATCAGACAATGGACAGCCTCCCTTCTGCAACCCAGGATAAATATTAGAGAAACATAGGTGGCTGGATACCTGTCGTCCGTCGTCCGTCGTCCATTCGTTGTCGTTGTTGTTGTCGTTGTTGTCCTGATGATGTTGGAGTCCAAATTGGGCAGCCGAAAATGGAAGGGTGTGGCGGATTAATATTATCCCACTACCGGTGTCCAGCTTAGTCATCGCGAAGCTTACCTAATGTATTCCATCCAATCGTTGTTTGAGATCCGAAGTAGTTATTGCTTGTGCTGATATTGGTGCACTTTATATATCAACTGCGGTGATGAACTTCATTCTTAAGGAAGACACGAGGTCGTCATGAAATCATTATCCATTATTTTCAAACGCTGGAAATCTATCACGTATTTGTACATCCCTTGCCCTTATTCGACCAGCACTTGGTTTTGAGATTCTAAAATGCTTTGCTCTATGCCCTCGTCAATAAGCCCATAATTATGGAAAATATGCTATTCGTGTATTTATCCGTGTTGGAAGCACTCTAAACATGCCCTAGCATCACCAATGCCTTGTCCGTAACCTATCAACCTGTTAGCATTTACTGTCTTCCTGGAGCAGATAGCGTTATATGATGAAGTGACGAACTCTGAACCCAAAGGAGGTGGTTTCCTCATACCATTCTTTTATAAAGGCTTGATCATGTTCATCCACAGCTTCTAGGCTAGCCATGTACATGGACCAATGCATGGCTAGTCTTCCAATTCCCCTTGCATTCCTCTTTGCCAGTGATAAGATGCGGCGCACTGCGGTTCGCACATGTGCAGGTGAGTGGTGTGTTCTCTGGCGTCCGCTGGCGTTAACCCTGTGCAAGTAGATTATCGTTGCTTGTTCATGAGCTTTGACAAATGCTATGATTTCCGGCAAGCTGTCATTCTCATGAATATCGGATATACCCTTGAACCAGAAGGCTGCTTCCCATGATGCTAGTCTGGTTTCCAAGCCTCGGCGGATACTGTCTTCGTCTCTTGCTAACATGCCATGGCTCTTTGCGCCGTGGAACGAATTGATATCTGCTTTGATACCTAATAATTCAGTCCAGGCGTGGCGTATATTGTTGGAGAGGGCATAACGCCCTGAGTTAATTGTTGGGGATTCAAAAGGGATTTGCTGTCCGTTGCCATAGACTTCACGGTAAGGGACTCGCTGTGTCATTCCTTCATTTGTGGATATCGCACCCACAACTTCAAGATACTCCATCAGAGAGACTAGGAAATCATTGAATGGTTGGTCCAGAGGATTGGTTTGCCCGCGTGATAGTGCCGCTGTTGAGGAGTCAAGCGAGTTGAAGATATCCCGAGCTCCAGCTAGATGCACCTTCCAGTTTTCGACCTGTGAATCTAACATCTATCAAGAAGTGTAAGCAATGAACTGGTCTCCACGGCGAACCATCAAAGGAAATAATTACCTCGAAGACGCATAGAAGCAAACAAGTTGCAAAATCCGCAAGTTTGAAGTGGCATCTAGGGTTACTCCAGGCTTGCCCGAGAGACTGCACAATTTCCCCATACACATTCATGGCATGGTGGAGATGCACGGCTCTATCCTGGCCGGCAGTCGTGTTTGCAAGGTGAAGTGCCCCCACGGCGCCCATCGCTTTGGATAGTATCCTGGACGTACATGCATATTGTGGGAACATGCTTCTGAACGGATTCGAGTGGTATGGTGTTTCGTATCTGGAGAGAAATGTAGACGCTGTCTCCACAAAGTAAGAATAGTATATTCCTTCATCAAAGCCCAATGTTCCATTCTGCGAGCCGTCTTTGTTCTGGGCTAGGTAGTTCTCCTTCATATCGATTGATTGCATGTAGTTGCCGTTGGCTGTAGCAGGCCCGTGGGCCTTTGTCATTTCTTGACTCGAGGCAGGTACAGGTGGTGTTTGCATGTATACTTTGAATGTAGCGTTCTGGTGGGCACCGTCACATTCTATACCACGTCTGGTGCAGTTCAAACATGCCGGTGCCGTCTCGTCACACTTGACATGTCTCTTTTTGCATGTCGAGCAGCCCGAAAACCCCCGCTGATGCCACTTTCTTGTTCGTTTCTTGCTTGCATTGTCACTGCTCGAGTCCATGCCTCAGTTAAGGAGGAGGTAAGTAGGGGTGTTGAATGGTGAGGGTAGGGATTTCAAATAGGCGTATAGAACAGAATGGAATTCAATCAAGATGGAAAGTGTCAAGGGGTATAATATATATCTCGACCAACGGATATGTATATTATAAATATAAGCCGTTGGAAATTTCCGTGCATTACCATCATGTGCCTTTACATGATGCCTGCAAGACATTCCGTGTATACGCCCCCCCCCCTTGATGACGGAATTCCAAAACAAGGCTCACCGCATAACTGCAACCAACCAGCCGGTCAGTCAGTAAGAGTCCACGCTTCGTCAAGGGCGGCTGGTGTTTTCTAGGCCCCTTCGAGAAGACCGATGGAATCTCTCCACTTGTATGAAAGGTAAAGCAGAGTATATCCATTAAGACGGGGATAATTGTTATGACTGGCACGCATTATCTCCACCAGGTGTACAAGTATTTGTCCGGGGCCGGGGATATGCATGGGGCAGTGAATGTTTCCATGTCGTTTCGTCACCTCTCAGGCGCAGACAAGTAGCCCGCTAGTCAATTTGTATGGAGAAGTGAAGACTGCACCCGCTTCTTCGTTTCTTCTTCACGAGGCTAGCCTTTAGCGATCCTCGTGGCGAACATGGGCTTATTTTGACTTGGGGTAGGGGTCAAAAAGGTCCTGTCTGCATGGTTGGTGTGGATATCTTCAACCCGCGCATTCCCGGTATGCTGTGAAAGCAGCATGATACATACCCCTGGGGGCCAGGCTGGTTGGTTGGCCAGAGTGACGCCGAGGGTTGATCATGGCAAGGTTGATTCTGTTGGGGCTTTGTATGTGGTGAACAGATACAACTGGCTGCCGAGCAGGAGGAATCTGAAGCCACTGGAGGATTATTGACTCCTATTATTAACTGATGATGGGAGAAGGAGAAGAGCTTCGTCGTCAGCATCAGGGCCCAGTGGAGAAGCTGGGGTGATGAGGCTGGGATGGAGACGACAGAGTGGACTGTGGACTCTGCTGATCTAACTACTCCGGCTGACAGGAGCTGACCAGCCAGTTGGCTAGTAAGATTATTCTAGTTAAGAAGTTGAAGACCAATAAGACAGTCCATGTCCTTTATGCATAAGTTGGTGGCTTCGTCTGCATCTTGGTCGAAACTAGTTTCGGGGCCAAATTTGGTCGTATCTTGTCCGGAGCCACCGCAGTTACGTTACGTGTTACATGGCATTAGTTTCGATTACTGTCTGGACGGGGCGAAGATAGATATCACCGGACATCATCATCTCTTCGGCCGTTTCTGCCTTGAGAAGGTGGCTGGTAGGAAGAGGGTGGTAATTCATGGCAGCCCAGCCGAGCTGAACTAATTATACATCACGGCCAGATATTAACTGTTGAGCAAAATCGACTGATATACTCATCCCTGACCCTGCAGCCTTGGGCCAAAGAACACAATTCATGTACACATCTTACCGTGAGATGCGGGTTTCAGGCTTGACCTTCACCATTGATCCTTCACTGATGAACATGCTTTCCACCCAGCATCCAGTGCAGCGGTGTTGTGTTTCGAGACACATTTGGCTAGCTAGTTATGCATACGGCGTGCATCCCTGCATCAGGCACCTGGAAGCAACGTTGCATAAGTAGCGTCTGATACTTGCGGAGTAGGGTTGGCTTTGATGCTACTTGAACTTTGATGAAGCCTTGCAGGAGAAAAACAGTGTGAGGCAACGAGGTAGTAGCTATTCGACCGGCTTCCGCTGCACCGAAGCATTACGAAGCCGCAGAGAAGACGGAGCTTCAGGCAGTAATCGAGCTGTTGATGTTTCCCTTCGGGCCGTACTCCGTCGTTTCTTCTTCCAAGTCACTTTACCCCCAAAGCCCGAATGCACAAAGACCAACGCCAGGAAACAAGTAATTGGTTAGCCACTGGCATCGTTCAACAGTATCACTCACGGCGATCTCCGGGGCTGGACATTGTCTTGAACTATTCGTCTTCTTCGCACTCGTTGCTTTTTATCCTTGGTTCAGTGGTTGATGCAGTTCGAAGCTTAGGCAAGGCTCTCTCTCCTTGATCTCAAACCGTCAGAGTTAAGGGAAACAGCTCATCAGGACTGGAATAGCGAGACAGGAGCATATCCAAGTCTCTCCACATAGGAAACGGTCCGTCACAAGGCTGGCCCGGCAATCCCTACCTGCCATGCGAGACACAGACGTTCCAGTCAAGCGAATTTCTGGATAGTAGGATCAGATAATGCCAGATGTGGAGATGAAGTCGGACTGTGAACATCCACTATCACGAAGTCAAGGGCAGGACTCATCGGGAGAAGTAATAAAGGCATCTCCGGCTATGAATTCCGCCAGTAACCAGCTTGATGATAGAAGTTTTCCCTAGCAATGGCCCGGCTTGAGCCGACTAGATGCTGAATCTGCTCTGTTTATCGTTTCTCAAGCAGGTTTCCGTCTTCGTCGCCTTCTTCGTCTTTCTTATTCCCCAGTCCTTGGTCCAAAGGCCGGTATAAAATGGTACCATCTACGGAGTACTGTTATTGGGCCAGACAAGGCTCAGTGTAGCACAGATATCGGCCGCGGTATCTGAAATCTAACCACCATCTCGATCAACATGATGAAGATCCCGATGAACCACGGAAGAAGACAGCCAAGAGAGAGGGCCGGCTCGATCCACAAAGGCGTGTGTACCTTGGTTAAGCTTATATATATGCTTCCTTGTGCCCTTTTGCTTTGCCTCTTGCGGCCGTTGAGCAGTTAAGTGGCGACTGCTTGTCTGTCTGTATATATATAGAGTCCGCAGAGCAGACAACTCCGTAGGCCGGCCTTCATCTCGAGCACCCGTAGTAGACTGTCGTTTCATGCTGTCCGTCTCGTCAAGAGCCCGCCCAATGTATTCGTATATCCTGCCATCTCGTCGTCCGCTGGCTCATGCCATGCCATCCATGCTGTCTGTCCTCCGTCGACAGCCACCACGACAGCAACACCTGCTCGCCGATCAGCCAGCGGCCGTCAGCCAGCGGCCTCCCACCAGCTGGCCAGCTAACTAGCTAGTTAGCCCAGCAGTAAACAAACAAACAGGATGAGCTTGTTGTCCCTTGGCTCGCTGCACCTGCGCGCGCACCCAGTGTGGCCCAACCTGGCCGCCCTCATGCAGCTCCTCGTTGGACGACGCAGCCAGGAAACCAGCCAGGAAACGCAGCCCTTTTGCCAGATACCTCTTTGCCTCTCTTCCTTTATGAGCCCTCGCCGCCGTCTCTGCCTGTCTCTCTGTCTTCTGCTTGTCTGTTCGTCCAGCGGCCTGGATAGACACTCGCCTTGGCGCTTCTTCACCTCCAACAAAGAAAAAAAAAAAGGAAGCAAAAAAAAAAAAACAACATCGCGAGCTGCGGCGGCCCCCCCTTTAAAAGGGAAGCAAGAAAAAAAAAAAAGAATAAAAAATAAAACATACGCAAACGAACCAGCCTCACGCCTCGTTTGCTCTTCGCCGGCGGTTCCTCTCCCTTCTCCCTTCTGTTCATGCTCGTCCATGCCCGCTCCTCTCCAGCACCTTTCATGCAAGAGGGATCAGGATAGGCGTCTCTCGTCTGCCCGGCATAGCGATGGAGGCGACATGGGCACCGCCAGACAGCCCCTCTTACACGGCCTTCTTCGACGCAGCGCGGCAGGGCACCGTCGACGAGATACGGGCAGCGTACACGAGCGAGATCGATATCAATGCGCTGCAAGGGGACGGGTTTGAGGGCATGTCGGCCCTGCACCTCGCGTGCTTCCACAACGGCGACGTCGAGGTGGTCCGCTTCCTGCTCGACCACGGCGCGGAGGTCAACATCCTCGACCGAGACCGCGCGGGAAACTCGTACCCCTTGCACTGGGCGGCCAACAGGGACCGCGCGGACATCGTGAAGCTGCTGCTGGACAGGGGCGCTGAGAAGAGCCGGAAGGGCTTCGACGGGCGGAATGCGCTGGGGATGGTGCTCTACTACTCGCTCTCGCCGCGCAAGGTCGAGCCAAAGCAGATGGAGACCATCCAGGTTCTGCTCGACCATGGCTTCTCGGTCGACGAGTCCGGCATGGTATGCTTCTTATCATCATGCTGCTCATTTCTTTCTCTTCTTTTCTTTCTCTTTTTGTTTTGTCTGGATCCTAACGAAGGCCTTGAAACAAGCTATTCGAGGCTGTCCTCTCTCGCGACCAGTATCTCATCAAGTTCCTGCTCGACCACGGAGGATCCATAAACCCGCCGTCTCCCAAGGACCCGTCTCTCCTCGGCCATGCTGCCGGGTTCACGGACTACGAGACCGTCAAGTTTCTCCTCGACAATGGTGCGGTGCTGGATAATCCTACAGACGGCAGCCCCAGCTCCGTCCTGGTCAGTGCTGCCTCGACCGGCAACCTCTCGGTCGTCAAGCTGCTGCTGGAGAACGCAGACCCGGAGATCATCAGGAAGTCCAGCAGGGCCATCAGTGCTGCCGCGGCCTCGGGCCATCTCAAGGTGGTTGAGATGCTGCTGGATTCCAACATGAGCATTGACGGTGACTGTGCCCTTGGATACCAATCTCCTCTTCATGCTGCTTGCTTTACCGACCAGCCTTCTCCAGAACTCGTCAAGTTCCTGCTCAGCCAAGGTGCCAGCGTAAATTCCCTGGATGATAGGCTCAATACCCCACGTACGTATAATTCTTTGGTCTTTGCATACCGGGTTTTTTTTTTTTCTTTATCTTTATTTTAACAAATACAAACAGTACATCTGCACGTCTCTACTTCCCAGCCGGATGAAAGAGTTGTTCGGCTCCTCCTAGATGCCGGCGCAGACCTCTCGGCCAGAAACACAAACGGTGAAACACCACTGCTAAGAGCAGTATCTGCGCTACACTGTCCCTACCAGCAAGGAAACCCGCATGACCCCCAAGGCAGCGCCTCCGTAGTCCTCCTTAGACGGCTTCTCAAAGCCGGATCCGACATCACGGCTTTAGATCATCTCGGTCAAACAGCTCTGCACATACTAGCCTCGAACTCCCCCGCCTGCACTCCCGGCGAATGTCCCGAAAAGGCAGCGCAGGTGCTGCTGGACATGGGAGTGCCAATCGATTCGCTCGACAACAAGGGCCGCACCGCAATCGACATCCTACTCGAGAAACACACCATAGAATCCAGGCTGATTCTGCACACCATTGAGAATTTCAAGCTACATCAATTTTCCCCTTCTTCGCTATAACTTCTTTTTTATATTTTAAAAAAAAGAGAAAGAACTTGCCCCTTGACAAAAGGTCAAATAACGGCGTGAGCAGGAACAAACAGGAGTTTATACCGGCGAAAATTTATATATGGTCTTTTACTGGTTCTACTACTAACTACTAACTTACCTTACTGGATGGGTTTTTGATCATGTTTACATTTCCATGCACGCTGCATTCTGGCTTTGGGTCCCAGCTGGACAAGCCTTGTTCTCATTTTGTCTACGTTTTCCCCTTGCCCTGACGACCGTTTTTTTTTGTGGGCTCCGTCGATTCCATTATTTATTAGTATAATACCTTACGGGATGACTTAGATTAAATTTTTTTAACGAAATTTATGAAATGATATTCATTTGTTATTAAGTATCATCATTGCGTGGTTGTATATTCCCGTTGAGTAAAGAATTCTAAGGAGCTGCGCTGACCGGCCCTTCGCCCCCGGGTATTAACTATGCTCGTTAGCTAGATACCCAACTGAAAGAGCTGTACGGGGAACTCACCATGCATACGTTATTTCCGTTCAAAAGTATCTTAGAAAGCTTCGTTTGGCCGCCAGAGTAGTCACTATAGAAGTTAGTGCACACTGAATCATTAAGTGCCTCTAATAGGTAGCATGTATCAACCTACAATTCAGTCACATCCTCAAGTACCATGTCTACATTCAGCGTTAGCCAATTAGTCCGTCTCCACAACAAGACAAGTAAATACTTACTAACATAATCATCGAATCCAAGCAGTGTTCCGCAGAATTCTATTCCATAAAATTAGCAAGTCGTATCACCATAGCTTAAAGAAAACCAGGTCAAACGTACCTTTATCGCCCTTCATAACAATCCATATCTTGGACCCAACGCACTTGTCAATCAACTCTACAATGACACAACAATACATCGTAAGTATTCCCTCTGAAACAGCGGTACAAGGATATCTTCATAAACAAGGAGGTAGCCCACCTAGTGGGAGAAGCTGTGATGCCATGATGACGTGTGGATATGTCGTGGGTATTTCAACAAGCAACTAGCCTAGAAGCTGGAGAATGGGTATCTATTCACGAAAAACCCGTCTTCCTTCGACGAGCTAAAAGATCCGGTCGACTTGCAGGCTTCGTGATATCTCGTCGACTTGCAGGCTTCGTGATATCTCGTCGACTTGCGTTGCTTTTGGCTTCTTCGTTCGTTTCGACGTTCGGGAAAAGCAAAAAATATCACGTGAGACAGCCCAGTGGGCAGATCCCCACGCTAGTCCTAAAAGGGCATATCAACGGCATTGGCTATTCCTACCCCCTACAAGGTTCGACGGTGGACGATGTGACTTGCACATATAAATCTTTACACAGGGAAGAAGATGATTGAAGATAAAGTGCATTGGTGATGTTTATTTTGCAATTATACATTATAGCGTCTGCAACTAGACCAATTTTATAAATACATAACTAGATGGGAATTGTTCTAACTGCCCACCCGCTTACCTGCTGTCTTACATATCACTAGTTATTCGTTTCTAGTTCACCTGCTGCTTTTGGTAGGCCTAGCTCCCGCTACCACGCCAATATTCATCGTTTGTGATGTTTGGGTTTCAAGGGACTTTGGAGTTCGTTGACTGAGAATGAGATGAAACGCACTCTAGTGGGTCGGGCATTACGTTTTCGTTGGTTGAAAAGAGTGTCCGCCATTTGTAGATGCTGTTCAGCTTTGAAGGCAGCTTGTTTCCATTCGATGAAGGACTAGAGGCGTTTGTTGAAGTACCCAGAGGTCTTCCCGGCACCAAGCACAGGAGGGCCTTCTGACAACAGTACAACCGTTGGTTTTCTTCTTCGTTTCTTCTTCCAAGAAGTCGAACCCCCAAGACAGAAAAGGTAATATATGTCATCAATAGGCTTTTCTCCATCTGTGGTAGCAAAGCCTCTCCTCATTTGCATAAAAGGTATGCAGCCCAACCATCTGCAGTAGGCATGTCTCATGGATATCCAGTCTTGTGTCGATAGTGAGCGCCTGCCGCAATCGGGCCTCAAAATTTTGTGAATTTTATAAGTACCCAATCGTCTCCATGGTATTACCACCAATATAACCACGGTAAAGTGGAGGCTAGCCAGGCGATGTGAGAGGAACGAGTCTCAATATTGTGCGGGATGACAAAGAAAAGCGAGACGACGTTGCTTGGGTGACGATTCATTGACGCCTCAGCCTACGTTTTCAAAGGCCTGCCAAAGGTCAGGAACATCCTCCTTGATAGTCGAGACAGGCTGCCAAGTGCAGTCGCAATATCCTTTCCACTTGACAAGGATGTTGTCTTCGTGGAGGCGGATCAGCTTTTTAATCTCCCATTCGTCGTGGTCTCCGACACGAACTGGTGGTGGCTTGGCGTCGTCTGATGGGAAGTTCGCAGGGTCGGCGGTGCAAGGCTCAAGGTGGGCAACGGAGATAACTGGGGGTGGATGCGCCAGGGCGCTTCAGGCGTGGGCCAGACAAGAGACTCTCTCTCGCGGCAATTAACTTATCGGAGGCTCTCCAACTCCCAACACCAGAGGATATAGTTGACCTGCGGCGACGTTTGACTGCCATTTTTGGCGAAGGCCTGGAGCTCGTCCTTGATCAGTTGCAGTGTTGTTCTGTCGGCTTGTCGCTTCCGTGGGGCTCCTTTCACAGGGGCTTCTTTTAAGAGCATCTTTTCCCGTAACTGTAGTGGTTCAGCCTTGGCTGCATACCGATGGATATACTGTCGTAACGCACCAGTCATACCGAGATACGTTTCTAGTTGTTTCAGGATCTTCGGAAATTGTAGTTCGACTATAGCTTTCATTTCGTTAGGGACTGTGGAAAGCCTAGGGCGTCGACACGTTGCCCGAGTAGTTGTAGGCGTTGATGGCCTTGATGGTGGCTGCGAGATCGGTAGCAGTTGGGTCAGACTCTGGCAGCGGTAGATCTGAAAGTTGCGGCATGAGTGGATGGCGTCCATAATTGATGAAGAAAGGCGTGTTGTTTGTAGCAGAGTGTATAGTGTTGTTAAAGGTAAACTCGGCCAGGGGCAAGAGGTCTATCTAGTTATCCTGGAGATAATTAGAGAAGGCACGTAAGTAAACTTCTATCGCTCTATTCTGGCGCTCAGTCTGTAGTTTGCGGATGAGCTATCGTGCTCAGGCGGTGATTGTAGCCGAGGACAATAGTAAGGCAGCGTCAGAAGTAAGATATAAATAAATAATCTCTATTGGGTATAATAGTGCGTAGTATATTATAAAGACGAGCGATTCCCTTAACTAGGAGGGAATGCGTATGGGACTTGAGCGTATCGATTGGCGAGACCGCTGGGGGAAGTGGGTCCGGATATCATATCTCGATGTGCATTGGAAACCTCTATCCATGTGCCTGCTTCGATGGTCTCCAGGGTCTCATGGTCTTCTTGGATCTTGATGCTGTTGAGAAGCAATCACGTTCCGGAATATACCGATAACCTGTGGGGAGAAACGAGGATGGACATGCCGCAGCTGTAACTCTTTCTGTGTTGTTGGAAGCCATCGTGCTGTTGCCTATTGTTTCAATATGCTGCGTTGTATAATAATAACTTCACCTTGTCGGCGTCACAAGCTGCGACAGCACCTCCAAATGGACCTCCAACAGGGAACGGACCTCTCCCTTGCGCAAGGTCCAGACCAATCCAGCATGCTTATCTTATTAGTCATCTGTATGTCAACGCTGACAGACCAGTCGTCCAAATCAAAGCTGTGATAGCGAGTGGACGCTCCCGATTTGTGTGGGTTGTTTGGTCCAGTAGCAACCTAAGCTGCTCAAGCTCCCCTTGAGCCAATACCTACAATAACGAGTGGAACCCAGGCGGCCACCACGGAGACCTCTAGGGTCTATGAGCGCGTAGATATGGCCATGTATATACCATGGAAAACTTATATTACCTCAAGGCCATCCTAATGATAGCCCCAGGTAATGCTGTGGGTATATGTATTTTGCGGGAGGTAATGTTTCATTCAGTTGTGTCCTCTGGCTGTGCCATCAAGGTACAAGGCGGCGTAGTTACATCCTTCTTTAAAATCTGTAGTGAAAAGCCTGTAGGCCTGCCAAATTGCATTTCCCAGTCATCATGCTGGGAAGGCAAATGGATGCCTTGCTGGTCAGTCAAAGAGGGGATGCGGGAGACCATGTCGAAGATAGAGGCTGCTAACATTCCAGGTCCAAACAAATGAGCAGGCCAGCGTTGGTCATATTTTTAGGGGTCTCGGGGCGTTTAAACATGCTCGTGGCCTTGAAAAGCAGGGCTTGAAGCCTCGCATGAGTTCTTGTAGTAACAGTGTTCAACGTCATGGAGGTTGTAAGAGTTGAAGTTGAAGTCGAGGTTGGAGGTGATCGACGATTGGTTAAATAGTCAATATGTCCACAGTGAATAATCAACCAATCACTGCTTTTGAATAATATTGAATACGTATTTCCATTGGTTGCAATTACGTACTCACTCTGTCATGTGATCGGTTACGGAATAACTTTGATGCTAGCTCCCATGTGACCGCAGAGCCTCATCGCTTGCAGCGGGTATTTAACGCGCGCGCCGCCCGCCTGGCGCTTCGACTATATAGAAGCTCTTTACTGATAACTTGTACACCAGGATGTTTCCTATAGGGAATGCAGCAAGTTCGTTTCTCATGACTACAAGGCAGATATACTGTAGTTTCGACGTACTGGCTGACACAGCACTCCCATCATACCCTTCGCTTCCACCTCGGGAAGACCACTGACGTCGTCTCTCCACTGACGGCTATAGATGCCTCCTACAACTTCCAACCACTTCAATATGAATATGACGATGTCCAAGAACAACGTCATATTATCAGATTTCTCTTCTCTTCTCTTCTCTTCCATTCCATTTCATTCCATTCTATTCTTTGCGGACGTCTGTGATGGCATAGTAACATCGCCATCTACTACCTTGCGACGGCGAAAATGTGCATCCATGTATCGACGTCGTTGATACTTTCTTCAGCTGTGGAAGAGTGAGGAAAAATGAGGGAATATTCGCATCTTACGTATGCCTTTCTGCTGCTTCGCAAGTCGCCGCTGTTACCAGCTATCGTGCATCACATCACGGAATTACGGCACAGTATGTGGCCACCATTTGAGACAGGAAAGGAAGGTATACGACGGAGGATAGGCAAGTATGACGCCCACAGCCTGGTAAACGTCAAGGCCTGGTGACGGCATGCTTCCAAAGTTGCCTGGGAGACTGGGCCGTGGCGGTCTATAAGTCCGTCAGTTGGGGCAGTCACATCGTGAGGACGGGGTCATCGTTGGGGGAAGGTGAGGCTGAAAAAAAAAAAGAGGCTGGGGAGCATATCGAGGAAAAAGAGGAGGCTGGGGAAGTCGATATCGGCGTAAACAGTGGGATAGAAGCTGATTTGACGGATAGTCGCGTCAACCGCGGTTCCGTTGCTTGGGCTGGTTTACGTTCGCCACCGGCCGTTACCAAGGCTCGACCCTGATTGTTTACGCCCCCCAGCCCCCCGAATAAGCCAGCAGCAGCCAATCTGGCGAGGGAGAGAGCCCTGTGCGCGTCATCCGGGGTGGTGAGAAGAGCGAGACGGAGCTGTCAGTGACGGAAGAGCCTCTGTCTCCACGGCTGGTGGGGGAGCGAGTTGCCGGGTGTGCCATGTGAGCGCGAGCACCGCCACATGCCTCGTCAGTGTGTAGTCGTATTCACGATATCTAGCTGAGTATATGAGTGCGTGAGGACAGGCTGCTATTTATGTACTCTCAGGGTGCAGATGTAGATGTAAATTGTAGATTGTAGCAGCAGACGGCAGCTGGACTGTACACATGGGAGTGTTATGTATATGTAACATGTCAGGGGTCAAGCCAGGGAGCGATCTTCGCCCTGCATGAGGCTGAAGACGCAACAACCACGACATCCTCGACATCCTCGACGTCCACCGCAGACAGCAGGCCGCACAAACACCTTAATTACCACTGCTCTGCACCCCCGTCGCCCTGTCCGTGGCCGGTCTCGAGCCCAGCGCTGCGTTGCCCTTTGCTGCGTATCGATCTTAGCTAGCCAGGCTAGCTCGCCCGCCAACCTAATAATAACCGCACCTCGTATCGCCGCATCGTCATCTCATCTCCGTCGAAAAAATAACCACAACGAGCGAAATACCAGCGACGACCGCAACAACGACCACCGGCCGACCATCATCGCCCTCCGGCCGCCGTCAACTGCCGTCTGTCGCCTCGTTTTCTTCTCGCGCCTTCGCCAGCGACGTCAGATGCGACTTCATTACGACTTCGCGTTGCTGCTGGCGCTGCTCAACCCGCGGTTCCTTATCACGATAACCACGGATTCGCAGCGTCGCTGACGACACTGCAAAAGCGCCGCCGCCGCCGCCCCCCAGCCGCCGCCAGCAGCTCAGAGATATTATCCCCCTCCTCGTCCTCGTCCTCTCCATCTTCTCTTCTCTTCTCCTCCTCACCCTCTTTCGCTTCACCTCACCACCTTCGTTTCGACAAGTCCTTCGCTTCAACCGCTTCGCTATCGTCTGAAACAACTGCTAAACGTCGTTCGTTCTTCTTTCAAAGAAAAAAAAAAAAAAAAAACCAACAAAAAAAACCAGCCCAATAGAACGCTTTTTGACTGCTCTCTGCTCGAGGGAGCAGTCGCTCTCAGCCTTCATCAGGCTCTTTTTTGCGAGATTCTATTGATATTATAAGACCGCGTTTCTTACGCTACTTCTACGTCTTCTCTTGCTTCTGCAACTGGTTTTTTCTCTGCTCTTCGCAGATCTTTCATAATGGGAAACGTTCAGTCCCATTGCAAGTCCTCCATTCCTTCTGCCCTCTACCTGAGGGATCAAAGAAAATGTAAGCTATCTTTGTCTCTCTAATGGCTACGGTTACTAACTGGGCTTATCCTTATAGTCAGCATCTCCTCTCTGGTTGTCACCAACCGGAGTGGAGCTGTTCTCTTGGTGATCTCACCAAATGGCTACCCAGCATCGCAGATATCTGCTAAGAGAGATGCTGGTGATAACACCCCTATTGAATTCATTCAGGTGCGTTTGTTAGCACTCTGGTTCCGGACTCTGGCATGCGCCGCACGCAACTATGGCTGCGTTCCCTTATCAAAGAACTGCACTGATACCATGATATCTACATCTAGGACCCTGATCCTCCCTTCAACCCACTCAACAACAGCCAGGGCCCGTCCTTCATCTTGCGGCTAACCAACGAGGACGAGCTCCACTTCTGCTTTACTTTCGTCATTCGACAAGAAAAGGGCACAGCCGCCCCCAAGCCAACCACTGTCAATGGCGTCTCTAGTGCCCTCCCATCGGGCATCGACAACACGGTCAAGAGTCTCACTTTTGCATACGCTGCAAATGCAAAGGACCTTGACAATCTGGTCACGCATGAATTTCACGCGGACCCGAATATCCAAAACAACAACGAAAACGTTCGCCACATTGGCACCTTCAACACTGGAGGGTCGCCATCGGTGCAATTCGACTGGTCGTGGAAATGGAAGCCACCAGTCAAAATTGAAGAGAAATGCGGCGGATGGCGCAATTGCTGCAGTTTTCTCGACTACGACGAGAGGTCCAACAGATTGAACACCCTGGCCTGGTTCCAATACTGGGTTCAAGGACCCCCCAGACCCTCAACAAGCCCAAGTTTCGAGTCGACCGGTTTTGAGCTCGCGGTGCCACAGCGCAACCGACAGGTCTCATCCCACTCGAACGTCTCTAGAACAAGTGACCCAAATGAGTCAAACGACGAACTTGCCCCCGCGGCACCCACTGTCGAATACCAGGATTGCTTTCGGAGATTCACAGCGCACAACAGCAACAATGCCGTCCAAAACGTGCAACCATCCACCAGTGCGCTGGGAGGTCCCAAGGTGGATGTCACCTGTCACCATCCTGGCGAGGATATGTGCGCGGTCGACGACGGTCCCCTATTCCGGGCCACCATGAAATCCCTCGAACAAAAGACTGGAAATCTACGCACGAGAATGAAGAAGCTGCTCAAAAAGGCCGAAGTAGCTTACCACGCTCGTATTAGTTGCCATGATGCAATTTACAACTTTATCAAAACTCTCGGAGATACTGCAAAGGCCAACGCGCCAGCTATACAGCCTGCGCTTGACCATTACTTTAACCGTGCGGGGCGTGAGCTCCTCGCAGCCGAACGACTAGACGCCGAATACATGCATGAATTCGTCGTCAAACCTCTATCGCGATTTTACCACGTTGACATGAAGCAAGCCGATGCCAAGAAGAAAGAATTCGATGACGAGAGTAGAGACTACTACGCATACGCTAGCAAATACCTCGGTCAACGACAAGATTCCCTCAAGGAAAAGAAACGAGTCGAGAGTGACTCAAAATACCAAATGAAAAGACGCAAATTCGAACTAAGCCGATTCGACTATTCCTCTTTCATGCAGGATTTAACTGGCGGAAAACGTGAACAGGAGTTGCTCGCCAGCCTCACCCAATTTGCCGTTTGTCAGGCAAATGCCCATATCTCAACTTCACGGGGGGTCGAAGCCTTCCTACCTCATCTTGATGCTCTCGTCGATGAAGTCAACAAGGTCGATAAAGAGTTTAAAACTCAACGTACCGAACGCGAAGAAAAGCGAAGACTTCTCGAGAATAGCAGCAAGAAATACATCGAACCCGACACAGCCCAAAACCCCGGCCCATCTCCACCTACTCCAGGTGGCAACAGCACTACAAATAACAACGCGACCTCCTACACGTCCGATTCCGACCTTGGCCATGCAGATGGCACTAACTCGACTTTTCGTGGCTATTCTGGCAATACTTCGGGGCGATCGAATTCACCCAACGGAGGAGCGACGGTTCCTACCGGCTCCAACACCGGGCCTGTCTCTTCCACACAAAACCGTTTCAAAGGGTTTCGTGACTTGGAAGAGCGCGATAGCACTAGTAAGGCGGCCACAGAGGGCGCAAACGGACAGCAAAAGAAGGAGGGGTTGTTGTGGGCTTTATCACGCCCTGGGTCGCATATGGACCCGAAAGGGATCAACAAACAAGCGTGGCACAAGTATGTCTCTTTCTCCCCTTTTTTTAACGTTCCTATCTTTAGGATTTCTAACGCCATTGATAGATTCTGGATCGTGCTCGACCAAGGCAAGCTTTCAGAATACAGCAACTGGAAGCAAAAGCTGGACTTGCACATGGATCCGATCGATTTGCGAATGGCCTCTGTACGTGAAGCGCGCAATGCGGAAAGACGTTTCTGCTTTGAGGTTATCACGCCACAGTTCAAGCGAATCTACCAAGCCACTTCTGAGCAGGACATGGGAAACTGGATCACAGCCATCAACAACGCCCTACAGAGCGCTGTAGAAGGACGAGTCTCCACCCCACGTACCAAACAAACTACACCAAAGGAAAAATTATCTGGACGCACAATAGGATCCGCCCTGACTGGCAAATCCGTGTCTCCATCTAACTCAAACAACATGGGACGTCGAACAACGGTTGGCGCACGGCCCGGCTACATGAGAAGTGGCAGCCATGGCTACGATGACGATCCCGCCAAATTACTTCAAACCATACGCGCAGCTGATGAAGGCAACACCTGGTGTGCCGATTGCTGCTCAACATCAAAGGTTGAATGGGTTTCCATCAACCTCGGCATAGTCCTCTGCATTGAATGCAGCGGAATCCATCGATCCCTCGGAACACACATCTCCAAAGTCCGATCTCTCACACTCGACATTCACTCCTTCTCCAACGACATTGTGGAAATCCTACTCCAAGTAGGTAACCGAATCAGCAACATGGTCTGGGAAGCACAGCTATCCCCAGGCGTCAAGCCCGGTCCAACAGCGACCAGAGAGCAACGCCTAAAATTCATCACCGCAAAATATAGCGAGCGTGCCTTCGTTCGTGTAGTCTCACCCGAATCACCTGAATACAACTCTCCTGTCGAAACACTCTTCAACGCCATCGAAATGAACGACATCCAAGGTGTACTCTATGCCATTGCCTTAGGAGTCAATGTTAATGCTATTGATACCAACCGCAAAACCAACGCTCTGACTGCTGCCTTGGATTCAGCAGATCCAGCACCAGCTATTTCTCCTCCAGCGAGCCCTAGCTTGGGCCGCCAAAGACCATTTATCCCGAGCCGTTCTTCCAGTGCTAGCGCCATAGCTAAGCCATTCCCTATTGCCGAACTCCTTGTCCAGAACGGAGCCATCATGCCATCAAAATTGCCAACTTCTCCCCTCTCTGAATCCGCGCAGCTTTATCTCACCCAACGAAACGTTCGATCCTCTCGTCTTGACGGTGGGGGTAGTAGCACCGGGGATACCCTGAGTGCTCTACCTACTATCCGCGGACTTGAAGGTAACGGTTCGTCCATGCCGGCGGTCGACAGCAAAGAACGAGAGAGACTTCACAAGCGAGGCAGTGCCGGAGCTCGATTTGCAGGAAAGGTGTCGGCGTTTACACCATAACTGAAATTGCCCTTTGCCTTTCTCTTCTCTTTATCTTTATCTTTTCTTTTCCAGATCAATAACTTCATGGGATGCCTGATTGATGATTATGCTGTTTATACCAGAAATGACGGTGCTTTTTGTTCTTTTTTGTGTGGTGTTTGACTAAACTGTCATTCTATATTGTTACCCTTTTCCTTATCCTAACTTTTTGTTCAATTCACCTGTATAAATTAGTTACCAATAATATATATTCTTACCCTTCATCATTCCTTTCTTCTCCTTAATCTGTAAGGTGTGTCTGTGCTGGGCGTTATCTCTTAAGCGTAAGGTCTTCTACTCTCCTTCACCATATCACTAGTCCAGCGGCCCTCGAAAAGGAAATATCCACTCTATCTAGCCTGGGAACTAGGGAATCTAAGCAACCGCCCTTACCTATCAAGATACTTCTTCTGATATGCCTTAAGGGCCGTTGTTCGCTGTGCAGCTTACCTAATGACGTAATGAACAGTCACGTGGCGGACCTGTAACCGGATCATCGGTAATCCGCCATAGCGGTCGTTAGTCAGCAAAGCTTAGTCATGGAAATCCGGGGTAAATTACCGCTAGCGATGTATGAAATGGGGTGTATCGGCCTGGCCCTTCACACGCTAAACGGGTGCGTATCAGCGGTATCGTAAGGTAACCGTAATTAGCATGTGACTGAAGAGTAAACTCCCAACGCTGATTGGCTGGAGAGTGGCGTGGTCTTTGTGGGGGCTGGCTGACATAAGCGAACCTCTCTGTTTCTTTATCTTCCTCCTCGACCTCCTTTCTCTCGACCTCGACTTCATCTCTCGTTTCTCACTCAGTGACGGGCGTTGCAGACGACGTTGCAGCCTGGAATTCACCGCGATAACCGTGTGGTTTGGAGTAGCCGCTAGTTGCGAAGTGATCAGGCACCTCTGCTTGCCACCCGAAGCTCCCCACAGTTCCGTTCCAGCTCCTACCAGTGAACGGGCACCTTGGGACCTCCCCCCCTCACTCCCTCTCGCCTCTCTTCTTCCATTGGAGAGAGATATCATTGACTCATTTTCCCTTTACTCCGCTCACTCACTGCTTGACGACGACTGTGGTCTACCTCATAACCCCATACTCTGTGCTCCATCGCTTGAGGTTCGCTTGAGTGCCTGGTTGAAGATCTGCAGATCCACGTCATCTTGAACGACAAACCGGCTGTTTGATACAAGAACGGCCTTCGAGAACACAGAACCGGATTCTTCGCTGTTCTCACTGCTTCAAACCGCCGTTTTCTGCGATTTCAACTACTGGTTGATATCGTAACGAATCCGCCGTTTTTCAACGGCTGTTCAACAGTTCTACTTGAAACGCTAACGTACACCGCTTCTCAACCATACTACAAACGCCCACCATCATGTCGAACGGCGCTCATATGTCAAACTCACCCCCTACTACACCCATTGCACCTCGAGGCCGTCGTGCCTCGATCACAGAGATGTTTGCTCGGCCCGGGAACGCTGCACCCCCACCATTGAACACCAATACCTCGAGTACTACCGCCCCTCTCTTTACTGCAGCGGCATCAAACGCTCAACAACAACCACATCGTCGGCGAATGTCGATCACCACGCTTGGACTATCTGGTTCCCCCACTAACCAGTCTGCTCCCTTTGGACAGACTGCGGCGACAGCCACGCCGACGGCAGCAGCTGGAACCACGGTACCTCCTCCCAATGGCCGACGCCGACGAGGAAGTGTTTCCAGCTCGATTCTCTCGAGTTCTCCAACACGGGACCAGGCAGTTGTCGAGGAAGAGGACGAAGAAGACACACCGATGCCAACATCTCCACCCCCATTTGCAAGACGGGTATCCTTCAGCTTCCGGGACCGGGCCGCCAGTTTAAATGGTATATATCAATCCCTTTCCATTCCGGATAAGCACTCAATTCCCTCATTCAAACAACTCATTATCACCCCTAGCATTTATTGCAGGGGTGGTAGCCTTGGTAGGAGCCTTTTTCGTCAACTGAGCACCAGCCGCGTTTTGATACCACAAAAGTCATAGCGGCGATTTTCTGAAAGATTTATCTCAATACCCCGCATACTTTAACATTTTATCCGAGAAGAAAGTCTATATGCTAACATGACTCTACCAACAGGCGAAGGCTTCAACTGGCCAGAAGCTCTTCGATCCAGAGCAGAGCGAGCTCCGTCCCTGGCCGGAAGCTTCTCCATGCATCAGCAGCAGCAAGGGCAGGGGCATGGGCAGGGGCAGCAACACCCGTCCTCTGTCTCTGGCTCTTCGACGTCCAACACTTCCCCTTCCTCGTCCCCATCGCTCTCATCTTCCTTCTCATCGGCCTCGTTTCCAGGCAAACATCACCGATCGGCTTCCGTTGCTACTATGGAGGCGTACAAGCCGCCACCAAAGGAGCTACTAGAGCGTCACCCCTCTTCCCCTCCACCACCTTCGCAGCAGCAGAAGCCTCCGCAGCAGCAGCCCAAGCCACGACCCAAGCCGGATTACT
This sequence comes from Trichophyton verrucosum HKI 0517, assembly GCF_000151505.1. Taxonomy (NCBI): domain Eukaryota; kingdom Fungi; phylum Ascomycota; class Eurotiomycetes; order Onygenales; family Arthrodermataceae; genus Trichophyton; species Trichophyton verrucosum. The sequence continues at coordinate 72,743 of NW_003315589.1, read as the reverse complement.
TCCAGGAGAAGATCTTGCGTGCCGATTTCATGGATTGACTATAGCTGAGTAGGACCTTCTTACCGATTTTATATTCTCTTCTCTTCTCTTCTCCTTTCTTTTCTTTTTTTTTCTTTTCTCACATCTAGCCACCATATCTCAAGGAACCGTGTTTATTTCTCATATTTCTCATGTGTTATTTGGAATGATGGGAGTTTGTCAGGCATGGAAGCAGATCGGTCATCGAATCAGATATCAACAAGTAAGGCGGTGGTGGGATATTCGAATATTGGTACCGGAGTGAAGTTGAACTCTTCCTCTCTATTTTTTCTTTTTCCTTTTATGTTTACCTCCTTTTCTTTGGCGTCCTTTTTCTATGCTGCATACGCACCGACTATACGGCTGGAACATCTTACCGTGTAAACCTATGCCCCTATCATCACACCTCTTTGGCCTTCTTATCAGCATGTCTATTTCTTATATTTGAAGCAAGCCTTGCAAGCAAGCTCTGGACTCAGTTTTTTCTTTCTGGTGTGAATATTAGTTATCTAGTTAGCTGGCTATCAACACGAACAACATCACTGAACCAGTCGTCGAAACATCTTGTCCTAGTAGTTATAAGACCCTCTTAGCAATACCAAAAATATAAAGAATATACAAGTAAAAAACCTTCCACCTGATTCGAACCAGGGGCAAAAAGCGAAGTTGGACTAAGGTCCATTATCTCAATTACTCAAGGTAATCGTATGTATGTTAGATGGCCTCTTCGCTGGTAAAAAGCACCGTTGAATGCACTGAAAAGGGCGGTGTCCAAAGAAGGAAGGCTGACTAAGCATGCGGCTCAACATGTAGATCTCTTTACTCTGGTCCGGTATAACCTGCCTGATGGGGAAGGTGTTTATATGCAGGTGTTGATACAACCACCAGAACAATCATGTTCCAAGTGGTGGTGGTGACTACCTAGCGATGCTGCTGCTTTATGTGTATGCTAACATGTAAAGTGCGCATGTTAGCAATATTGAGTCGCCGCAAGCATGTTGGTCTCACCCTACTAACTTCTCTTTCATTCAATGATGTTTCGGGCATAGCAGATGTGGTCAAGAAGTAAATTCCCGGCGCGAAGAGATTGCCTACAATTGGGCGAACTCGGCACCTTCCACTGCCCGTCTGATGTAAAATGGGGGCCATTCTGTTCCATAACTACATCGTAACATCTTCATCATTGGATAAGGTGGCCCGATTTGCATAGCCAGTGTTTAAGCGCCAGTATCTAAAAAAACATTGCGGCGTATACCAACTCCATACCAGCCAATGAGCGAATCTCAACACCTTGTCACCAGCATTCCCCCCTGGTCTGTTGGTTACGGCAAGTCCAAGGCAACAGAAAAACAAACATCGCTCGGGCTTAGAAGTTCAGGAACTGTTCTTATGGGCGATGAAGGATAGCCTCACGTTGGAATATAAATACCCCCTTCTCTCCCTCTTTGACTCATTCTTATTCCATACCTTTTGTCACAATAGCAAGCAAATCACATCCTATTCTACTTTGATATCAAGCATATACCAAATACCGAACGCCCTACAATTCCACTCCGTCACGATGTCTGGCCAAGTCATCGGTCGAGCCTACAACTATGTCACTAAAAAGTTCATGAACATTGTGCTCGCAAGCCGTGGACCCGGATGGGTACGCGCCGTGGACATTGTCCCAGACACTTTGAAGGCCGAGATGGCGAACAGAGTTAAGCAAGAGAGTGAATCCGGAAAACTCTTTGGGCCTCAACAGCTGGGGGTTATTGATGAGATCGAAATTCAGTAGGTAATCTCGATCTACAATGTATATTCCATTTACTAATTAATTACATTAGAGAAGTATTCCATCCCAGTCCTGAGGATCCCGTCGAACATATTACCGTGAACGGAAATGGAAACGGCGAACATGTTACCAGGAAACACATTGCTAGGGACCCCGCCAAACAGAAATAAAATAACCTTGAACAGAGGATATACTGCCACAACGCTAACGTGTTCCTTGGATAAACTACTGGCGAGTTTTGAGGGGGGGTAGGAGTAGTAGCTGGGTTTGATGATAATTAGGAAGCAATTTTGGTTTAATCTGGAGTCTGCTGTACTAGTTATAAGTTTACCTTTCAATGCCTTTGCTGAATTGGTTGTTCTATTCAATAGAGCATAAGTTTAAGTACATCTTGTAGAGATATCGGGCAATAATTTTACTACTTGTCTGGAACTAACTCTAAGTTTATTGGTTGACTAGTTAACTAATAGTTAGCCAACTTGGATATTAAAAAGTCATACTCAAAAAAGTGCTTTGTACATTGTTTCTCCTATCTAATGCTTCACACATGAGGCTTTAATTAGAAGTATTTAGCCAGTCGCCCAGCGGTGGTTTAGCAGCTGATCAGCTGTCCAACGCTTAGCAGGATCAATTTGCAGCATTCGAGTAGCGAAATCAATCTCTACTTCGGATCCGTTACGTGATGCTAGGAAAGATGCCAATGAGGGTGTTTTGGTCCGAGCCACAAGCGAGTCGACAAGTTCAAGGTCATCAGCACAATCTGATTTAAGGAAAGCGTCAGGCCATGGATTGTTGAGACCAAAAAGGCGTTTCATTTTAGTCAAGTACATTATTTTGCGCCGGAATTCATCGATATCAGGGCTTTTTAGATCGAGGAGCAGAGCTTGAAACCGTATTCTGACAAACTGCATGATATGAGTTAGAATATACCAATCGCAATATTAGCCCTTTAACATGCTTACCAAAAGACCCAGATTCCAAATATCTGCAGATGGTCCCCAGGGAAGCCCAAGCCAAACTTCAGGAGAACGCACTGCGAGAGGTTGAATAGGAAAGTTATCTGGAGCTTCAAAAACTAATTGAATCGTTAGTCGTTACTATTAAAGTTTCAGTCATTGTAGAATTGTAAAATACCATTCTCGAAATCAGCTAGTTTAACTTCCATATTGGGAGTCCCTACTTTGGAAAGTAGAATGTTCCTGGGCTCGATGTCTTGAAATAAAACAACGTTAGCGAACTGCTTTACTAATAGAAAACTGAAAAGACGTGTTATACCAGTATGGACGTAGTTTCTTGTGTGTATCACATTCAAGGCGTGAAGAAGAGAAGTAATCATTTCTTTGAAAGGCGGTTCTTGTCGGCGTTTCCACATGTCAGGCAGTGAATCATCCATATGCTCCAAAACTAGGAAAGGGGGCCCATTGTGTTCATCTGCCGGCGTATCAACGAGGGCCCTGATATAAGGAGAACGGAATCTTAGTAGGTTCTCCTTTTCACGATTTAACAGGCAGTCATCCTCTACTTCTTTTCGGAACTTAACGATCACTCTAGTAATAGTTAAGGCATATATTAGCTGAATGGCTTCAAATTGGGGCATAAATTAAACTTGCCTTCGGCCGTCATAAGATTTTGCAGTCCAGACGTGACTGACGGCTGGAGAAACACAAGATTCAAGAGTGTAGCGCCCTAGATGGCCAACAAATGATTGGGAAGCTCTCAAACACATTATACTTGCATATCTGGCTGATGAGAAGCCCAAGTTCTGAAGAGAAATATTAAGTAGTTGAGATCTGGATACCACCGACCAGGTAACCAAGGTTCCACCTGGGGAATTCGGGAGTTCGTCGGCCCGGCCCAACCTCACCTTAGGTACCTAGGTACCTAAGGTACCTGTACCTCAGGTACCTAACCTCCCTATTGGATAGTTTTGCAATTGGATGGAATGGGTCCATCCATCAAGTTATATGGACCTGAGATGTGGCCCATCCTGTCCAGCCCTCTAGCAACTGGTACCTAGGTACGACGGACGAGGGCGACTCTAGAAAGGCTCGTTCGACAGTTGGCTAGTTATAACTAGCACGCTAATCACAAAGAACAGGAGATATAAACCCCTGAACCGGAATTATAGTTAACTACGTACTAAAGGTCCGAGAGAAAGGCGGACGGGCAAAAATGAAGTAGACAGACGAAGGTTCGAACGAGCGGCAAAAAGCGAAGCCACAGCGCTGTCCACACACAATGCGTGGCCAATACGCTCCGGGAAGACTGCTATGTAGGTCATTTGGCCTCTTCGCTGTTAGGCTCGGAGTGTGACGGCGTACATAGCGTCCCCGAAAGGCTCTCGGGGCTACGGAATTGGTCGTCGCAGGTGGAAACATCAGTGGATACCATTTGACCACTTGGGGATTGATCGTGGTAATGACTCAAAGATGCGAATGCTATGAAATAAAATATTCTATATTAAATATCAAATAAAGTCTATCAAGCTGCCCAAATGGCAGAAAGCTGAAGATATAGAACAAAGGATAGTAGAACTGGAAACAGACTGGTTATGCCAAGCGGGATGGCAATCAATAGGGGATGTTGTTCGTCATGAGTTGGAACTGATCATAGCCCTTGGTCGACATGCTGGCGTAACTCTTCCTGATGAGCTCTCTCATATATTGCGCTGCCTCTTGTTCACTCTTCTCTAGGACAAATCGGTCGCGGAAGTTGGTCAGCGTATGGGGCGTGAAGCATGGAAGACCGCTGTCCAGCATGAGGGTTACGATGTTTGAAAGCTTCATCGTATAAGGTCTTGAAGCAAGGAAAGCTTTAACCACAAGTGATTCAAACCAACGGTATGATTGAGAGTTGTTGTACGATGCGGAGTGAGAGGTGGATGTAGTGGCTGTAGAAGCTGTGGCTGAGGCAGCCGTTGACGAAGACGGATGGTATCCCCCCATGACAGCAATCATCTCCGTGGTCAGTTTGAACGGAGCACGCTCGAACCGCACACCGCCAGGTGCAATATCAAAGCAGAACCCAAAGTCGATGTGGATGATATGGCCTGCGTCATCAATCATAATGTTGCCGTTATGTCGGTCTTTGAACTGCAGCAAGTATGAAATGACTGAATATGCAGCCATGCTTTTCACAAAGTTGCTTCGGGCTTCTTGGAATTTGATTGACTGCTCCCCTCCGTACTTCGATACGAAGTAGTCGTACAGACCGTTGACAGCTTCACGGCCGAGCATGTCTCGAGATATCGAGTTGGGTAAGACATCGATCACGCCGCATCCAGGGGCGGTGGCCACAACACGGTACGGGAAGACAAAGACGTCCAATCCAACGCTGGCGAATATTTCACGGAAAGCAGCAATCATTTGAAGCGCGAGGACGTCTTGACGGCAGTCGTCTCCGACCTTGAATATGGCAGACTGCCATACCTCATATGTCCCCGCCTGAGACGCAGCTAGGCTCTCACGTTTGCTTTGTACAGTGGATTCTTTAACCTGGGACAGCTGCAAATTCGCTTCCTCATGGTCAGCCTCTTCGGCGGGAGTAACAGCGTTGCTGCCTTCTTCGATATTCCTCGTCTTCTTGATTCGGAACGTTGCCATGTAAGGCGCCTTTGCGTGACTCTGCAAGGGCTTTCCGGACTTTCGATCGATGCCGACAACAACCCCATCTGGGTTACTTGGCAGGTACACGCCAACCTCAACCTTGATCTTTCGCAGCTCCTCTGTGATCTTCTCTTTCTTCTCTTGTTTGGTACGTTTGATGTATGGCCGTAGTTTGCCTGAAATACCGGTGATCTCGTTGAAGAATGCGAATTCTCTTTCATAGAATTCTTTGTCTTCGTCCGTGAAGCTAGCAATAACAGGGTCCATGAATCGATCCAGTACCGGTTTGAGTGGATCAGGCTATTTGTTCGTTAGCTTTGGATATCCATAACACTGTTTGAGGTACTTACAATCTGAGAGTCTTCATCCTTGTAGGCGTTCGCCTTCATATTCCAGATGACTTGGTGGGCGAACATCTGGGACAGCTGGGCTGTATTTGAAAGGTAGCGTTCTATATACCCCAGTGCATCATAGCGAAGAGCCTGCACGAGCTGTGGAACATAGAAAAGGCCAACATCGACGGGGAAGCTCTCGAGGGATCGAAGGGCATATTGCAAAATAAACGGATGGTTTCCATACGCTGGCAACAGATAAGTGACAGCTGAGATTGGATCGATCGGCTCCCAATAGAGGAGGTACTGAATTACCGTTAGGAAGTGTGCACACACCTGGGGAGGGGAAGTTCGAATTTACCTTGAGCTGGAATGAGACATCCTCCGGAAGAGCTGACCCAAGTAGAATTTCCAAAGCGTTTGGTTCCTTAAGTGCCTTTTCAGGGAAGTTAAGTAGAAGCCATCGGATATCAGTTCGCAGTTTAGCGGATGGGAACCGTGATCCTAGCTGGAGTGCTAAGCTTGGGTTTTCATTCCATGCCAATCGAAGAAGTCCCGCGACAGTCTCCTAAAGCAAATAATTAGCAATTGGCTAATCTGAGGTGGTAAAGTAAGGAGCTTACCTCAGTAACGGTCTTGTTACCAGTTCCATAGAAGAAGTATGATTTCTTTTCTAGGTCGAGTGGAGAAAGCCAGACTTTAAGTCGAGAGCGTTCATTTCCAATCAGAATGAGGAGTAGATCGTGCTTTGCTTGCAGTGATTTATGTGACTTTGAGTCCACTACCTCTTTCCAAGATACCGTCTCCAACATAGACTCTATATCGTGGAGGACCTGATCTTCAGCTTTGAGCTGCAAGCGATTTCCTCCAAACGACCACCTAGAAATATTTAGTTAGTATCGCCCTAGGAAGTGAGATTAAAATAATAACTTACCTTGGAGAGTGGCTGAACCAGCTCAGTGCAGCAGAGAGAATTTGATCTTTCAGTTTCCAGGAACTAACGTTACTCTGCCCAGAGAATGAATGGAGCACCTTGAGACTAAAAAGGATGATGTGGAAGTGAATCTCGCGAGCTAGTGGGTGGCCTGTAGAATCTCTCAAGGCAATCAATGTCTCGCTGACCAGGCGTCTGAACACCTGCTGGGTATTCAAGCTGCCCAGCCTGCTTGCGCTGAAATGGCTTTCTAGGAACTGCAAAGCCAGGAAATGAGGAGATATGATGTTCTGAGCCTTCTTATGACGCCGGACGATCGCTTCTTTATCCGACGGGGACGATTCAAGCTTATTCATAAAAGGATTTTTATGTCTAAGAAATGTTAGTCAGGGAAGGATTCAAGAAACTGAGAGAAGACAGCTTACTTGAAGTTCGGATCGAAGATTCCTTGCTTGCGACGAATAGTACGTTCCCATGCCTGCGCTACTTCTACCAATATTCTGGATTCCATAGATGGTTTTTCATTGATAACTCCTAGCCACAGAGCAATTCCCATCCTGATGGACTCTTTCGTAAATATCTGGAAGGGGATGCTGACTAGGTAAGCGATAATTGTCGCATGGCTATCATCCGTATTACACAAGAGAGCAGCGGCGCGGCGAAGAATGTGTCGAGGAAGGTCCAGCGAGATATGCTTCTCTGTTCTAATTTGATGCTCGAGGGCTGCGAGAGCTTCCTGCACAGTGTCAGGGTAATCAGTCACCCGGGCGGTGGTGCTTTGACCTATTGAAGATGTTAGAAGGTTGATACCAGAGCCCAAATAAAATAAATAAATACCATAAGATATCGCTAGAGGAGACTTTCCTCTGCGAGCTGGGGCAGCTTCAGAGTATCGGTACTCTTGTCGAGTAGTATACTGAGAAATGAAGTCGGAAGCAACATTGAGAACAGTGCCGCCTGGGTTATCAATCGATCCTATTGGCCGTTAATGAAAGCTCAGAGTATAAATGATTGATATAAGAACTTATATACCTAATCGTTGGTCGGCAAAGGGGATTGCTGATCCCATCTCAAGCGCTAGCGAACGGCCCATGTTTATGTTGCCATACACGCCATCATCATCGTAATCAGAAAGGTACGTCTATGAGAGAAAACATATTAGCAAAATTTGTTGCGTCGCTTGGGGTTTATATCTCACCTGCAGTAGCCCCTTGATATCTAAAGGTGCGATGTTCATAACATTTGAGATCCAAGTGCGTGCTGAGTTATGAAGATTCTTCAAGGTGCGCCTCCTGAAATCATAATTGTCTGATAAAACAACCTGGACCGTCCGCCTGCTTGACGTGAAAGTAGAGTTCCATGCAAACTCATCCATTTCCTCGTCCATGCACGATGACCAGAGCAATGTAATTAAGTCAAGCAGAGTAAACAATGAGAGCTTCTGGCAAAGGGCTGACGGGCATTGCATGATTATCTTATTTGCAGCCAATGTAGCAGTTTGTTGGACTTGGACGATACGATGGCAACAAGCAGTAAAAGTATCAGCTAGCTGTTTGGCGATATAAGGGGCCGAGAATTTCACGGATGTGCTTCGGAGAGTTTTCTCAAGGTAGACGGTCACAACTTTGTCCGCAATTGCTCTCATGCAATTGCCCATTTCCGAGGCACCCAAGGTCGGATCGAGGAAGTAAGTGAACACTTTGGTGCAATCTCCAGAGTTAGCACGGAGAGTTTCTATGAGTAGCGTTGCATTGAGGAAGAGTGCCTTGGGGTAGTTCAGGCGTCGGATATCATGTTCTTGTGCCGGCAGCTCGGCAGTTAGGTTCTTTTTCTTTTCAACGGTTGTCTGAGGGCTCTGGCCACGCCTTAGAATTGTATTCAACTCAATGTCACTCTCGAGCAGTTCAGCGCGGTTCTCGGAGACAAGCGGAGGAGAGTGTTCGGCGAGGATACGTAGCTGTTCGTAGTTCGCCTTTCCAAGCTCTGAGTGAAGTGATATATCATGGGCTGCAATGTTGAACCACGCATCCCGGAGCATGTCTGTGATATCATCATTGTCACACACTCCAGAGGCTAATTGATCTAGACGACCTGCCCTAGCTAGTAGTATAGCAAGGGGTTTCAATATTGGGGCAATTTGTTTAGCAGTTGCCTCAAGATCCTCTGGATGGACCTTTTCACGTTCGACAGCAGCTCCCTGGTTAACTAGGCTCTCAAGGAGGAACACAAGATAGATCTTGAACACTTCACTGTTTCGGTCGAGATTTGCTGCAAGGTAATTCCTTGCTTTGTGTATCTATTGATATATTAGAAATCCATAAAATAAAGTTAAACAGCTAGATGAAAGGAGCTTGGTACATACCGCTTCCAGCATGAGGTTATTCCCCTGAGCAACAGTATCTCGCAGTAGACGAGAGTAGAACTTCAGCAAGAGACGGAACTCCGCAGGCTCACTCTTCAATGAAAGAGCCGCAGTCTCCTGGATGATGTATGCATCGACTACGACATTCGCCTTGCCAATCTTCTGCACCAGAATAGACTGTGCAAGGGCGACGATCTTGCTATCTTCACTATAAGTGGCGATTGTTACAATGGCATGTACCACATTTCTAGCTGTGACGGAGGTATCACCCTCTCCATCAATAGCAAGGGATAAGAAGCTCTCATTCGTGGGGGGAGCACGAGTCTCTATCGAATGAGAATAGCCAGTGCCTGACTCGGCAGTTAGAGCAGTGGCAGCCTTGTCAGCTGCCGACCCAGAGCTAAGGACGTTTCCGAGAGAATATAGGGTGCCTATGACGGTATCTTGAGAAAGAAGCCGGAGGTTCTGGGCCAAACATTGGGCAGCCAGTGCGACAACAGGGCTGCTTTGGCCATTTTGGACAATGAAGCGAAGAAGAGAGCGGGTTAGCCCGTTTGCACTGCCTCGGGATAGCCTTGCTAGAATTACAGCAGCCTTAAGAACAACAGTAGCTAGGTCCTTGTTCATCATTTGGTCTGGATCTGAAATGGTATTGTCTAGGGATGTGAAGAGCAGGTCTAGATCCACAGAATCCTGGTCAACCATGATGCAGTTGATAGAGCACATTATTGACAAAGCCTTGACCAAGAATGCAAGGCGTTGTTGCCAAGTGGAGCTAACTTGTAGGTAATCCGACCCTTCTTCGAGGAGATTGATCTGGTCACCCGCGATTTCTGTGGCGTATTTTACCAGACTCATCATCCCGCGGTCTGAAGCTTTAGCTACATAGCTACTGTCTGCATATCGGGAGAGAAGGGTATCATCTGGCAGCGGTGGGGTTTTATCATTTTCAACAGGAGATGTGCAGGACTTTAGAAAGCCCATGAAAGCCTGTTGTAGCAGCATGGAGCCAAGGGGCCGTCCGTCAGCCGCATACTGGCGGGTGTACCGTCTCCAGTCGTGTAGCAGAGGATCTGGAGAGCGAGAGTTCCGTATGCCGGAAGAGATGGTCTCCACAGCTACCAGGAACCTCTCTGATAGAATGATGTGTAACTGCTTTACAATAGCAAGGCGATCCAGTGGTGCCCAAAAATGGGGGAACTCGGACGAGGCCCGGAGAAATCCCACTAGCGATACCATTAGAGTAGTCACATCCGTAGATTCATGGCTCTCGACCTGTATCCCTGTCCCATCTGCATCAAAAACGGCCGGCAGGCGGTCTGTTGCCTGGTGACAATTTTCCAAGTACTCGTCAATGGCTTCGTGGACGTCATCCTGCAGCGACTTGTGCCTAGAGCCCAATGAAAGCAGCGCCGTAACAACATCATGGGTCAGGGTTTCCCACGGCGAGGGTTTGTAAATATGTAGGAAGGGAGACGAATGGATGCGGAGTGTATGGAGCGTAGGTAGGTACCCAGCCAGCAGAGAGACGAGTTTTGCAGCATGGTCACCACGCTGAACAGAGCCAGCTGCCTTGCACAGAGCAAGCAGGACGTCAAGTTCTCGAACCCCCTATCTTCCTAATTAGCCACTTTCCCACGCAGACGCCATTGAAGGAGGGGGGAGTGTAGGTATGAGGCAGTAAAGGGGGCAGTACACTCGAGGCGCAGCGAGCCTGGGAGCCACCGGGAGCCGCCTTAGAGCCATTACAGGCACTTATGAGCCTCTCGACGTCTGAATTGCCCTGATCACCGTCCTGCCCGGGGTGTTTTGTGGCTAGTATCGCAAGTTTCTCGAGCGCCGCACGCCGGATATACGACGGTGAATGATGCCTGAAGCTCTCCCCCGGCGGTTAGTTAGCAACGTCTGCGCCCAACGTAGCACCAACACAGGGCGAGAACACCTACATATCCGGTCAACCAGCCTCGCCGTCATCCAGGAGGCCTTTTCTTTTTTGTGGTTCCAGGGATGCAGCGAGCGTGCAGTCGTGGGTTTTGGGGGTGGTGGTGAAGTGTATCAGAAGTGCTCTGCCTGCTGGAGATGCGAGCCGCTGAGCGGATCAACCCGCCAAGCCGAGTGTTTAGTGACGCCGGGGCAGAGAAACGACTGGACAGCAAGACGGCAAAGCGAGATGCATTTGATACACTCGATACGGGGGGGGAAGGGGAGCACAGCCAGGGTTACGAACTCGTTGACTTGCTCCGAACAAGCCACTCTTCCTCTACCGGGTTTTCTTTTGCGCCTCTGGGCCTGTCTCTGTCTCCCGGCGTGTTGGGTGCGTGAAACCCGCTAACTTACATGCACGCCAGCATTGAAAAACAGTCTGCGCGAGAAAAGCCTCGATATCGACTTTTACGCCTTAGGCTAGTTATGATACGGAAATGTTTTTACAAGATGGCTGGATATTCGCATCCAAGCAGGAGTTGCAAGTAAAGAAGTCAAAAAAATAAATAAAGGATAAAAAACTGCGGGATGCGGCTCTAACGGGCGGCCAACCTTATATAAAGAGCGACTTCGCATGTTTCGAAAGAAAAAAAAAAGGTCGAGCAAGAAGATCGCTCAGCCTGGCCTGCCATTGACTCTAAGCGCCGTCGTTCTCTTGCTTGGGGGCTTGCTGCAGCTTGGCCTGGGCTTGTCCGGCCTGGAACTGAGAGAGCCGAAAGATATTTATTTCGTCTCCGCACACCTAGTGAACTAACTACCTCGGCGGCTGTCTCATAGTTGGGATATAGTACGGGGTAGCAGGTACACTCACGCTGGCCTCGCCTCCTCGGCTGCTTCTACCACCTTCGATAGCGGCACTGTTAGACCTTACTACCACGGCAGAGTGTGTTCGAACCTGATTTTGCCTGCCATCAACTTGGGGTTGAGGCGTTGTGAGGCCATTGGCAGTCCATCCGGGGTATTCGTCACTACCGTCAACTTCTTCACATCGGACCAAACATGCCTCCACAGAGGGAGAGAAGCAATCTGAAGAGAGAAAGGGTAAGATACGGACACGTTATAGCCATTGGTTTCTCAGGGGGAAAAAAAAATATCTTCAGGCTGCTGCTAACTCCTTTGCCAAACTTGCAGGGCAACGCAATTCCGGATCATGAATCAAAGAAGCCACGGAGATCTCCTCGAATCTCATCTCAATTGCAGCAGGATGCCGGATATCTACCTTCTCCCCTAGTCAATGAGGTAATTTCAGAAGAAAAGCGTGAAGTTGCTACAGTTTCTCCCCCAGAAGGCCGCCGAAAGGAGGCGCCTCGAGGTCAATCGCCAGACGAGTCTTCATGTCCCACCCAGGGTTTCTCTCAGTATCCCCCAATCCAATCCATTGACGATGTGGAAGATGAGGCGGCCCAGGGCATATGGGGATATCTTACTCCGCTAGATAACAATTTTGGAGGCCAATTGGTTCTGAAGAAGCGGGACAGCACAAATACTACACCGGTAATTGGAGCGGCATCAGACATATCAACGCCGGAAAGCACCACCTCGAAGCGTGGAACTAGAGAGATAAACCGCGCTGGATATCTTATAGGCCGGCACGCAGAGTGCGGTATGTTTTACCCATCGCATACTCCCCGCCGTGTAGTGACGATCCAATTGCTAATCATCTGGTACTGTAGATTTCAGGATCAAGCTCCCCACGATATCCAACCGCCATTGTCTGATATTCCACGAAAACAGGGGAGGAGACTTTGTTGCAATTGTAGAAGATCTCTCTATCAATGGCACTTTCATCAACGACGCCATCATCGGCAGGAACAAACGCCGGGAGCTCGAAAATGGCGACGAGATTACCATCTTGCAAGAATCCAGATTCATCTTCAACTACCCGCGGAGTCGGAACACAAGCAAGTTCCGACAGCAGTATAAGCTCTTCGACATGCTGGGCAGGGGACACTTTGCCTCGGTTTATCTATGCGCTGAACGTTCTACTGGGGTGAAGTATGCCGTCAAACATTTCGAGAAACGCCCCGGCGCTGTTCAGAGGCTAGACCGCGAGGCACTACAGCAAGAGATTTCGATGTTGATGAGTGTCAACCATCCGAATATGCTGTGTCTAAAAGATACTTTTGACGAGAGTGACGGTGTTTACCTGATTCTTGAACTTGCGCCAGAGGGTGAACTGTTCAACTGGATCATTAGGCATCAGAAACTCAGCGAGGATGAGACACGAAAAGTGTTCATTCAGCTTTTTGAAGGCTTGAAATACCTGGTATGTCGTTCGCTTTTCGTTCAACCATACTTGTGACTATGTATATGGCTAACGGCTATCGTAGCATGAGCGAAATATCATTCACCGTGACATAAAGCCAGAGAACATTCTGGTTGTTGATAAAGATCTTACCGTAAAATTAGCAGACTTCGGCCTCGCAAAGATTGTCGGTGAACACTCCTTCACCACCACGCTGTAAGTTCACCATCTTTTGCCGTCCAAATTGGGGTCAATTTTACTAAGAGATCATAAACCTAGATGTGGAACACCTGGCTGTAAGTTTCCCTATTGTTCTGTTAACCCTGGTGTATTAATTCAGCAAAATTGCATCTAACAATTCTTATCAGATGTTGCTCCTGAGATACTGGCAGAAAACGCTGTGGCCAGGATGTACACCCGGGCCGTCGACATCTGGTCACTCGGAGTGGTGCTCTACATCTGCCTGTGCGGATTCCCTCCTTTTTCAGATGAGCTGTACCACCCAAGAGAGTACCCATACACTCAGAAAGAGCAGATCCAGCTCGGATACTTCAAGTATCCTTCCCCGTACTGGGACTCAATCGACTATAACGCCATGGACCTTATTGACTCTATGATTGAAGTCGACGTGAAGGAGCGTTTGAAAGTTGATGAATGTCTCGAGCACCCATGGATCACTGGCATCGACCCCGATGAGCCTAGGGTCGCAGACAGCACCGATGACCTAGCCGGGGCTATCGGGGGCCTCAGGGTGTCAAAAGAACGTAGACCAACTATGGTCCGCAGGCTGCTGAGTGACATACATGAAGTCACGGTTAAGCAAGTGGTGAAGACAAAGGAAGACGACCCTTCCTCCCAGAACATAACTATATACCAGAATCACCCCGTGCCTCAAGCCCAGGAACCCAAACCGGCTGGCAATCGGAATTCAAAGGAGTTCATGGAACTCGGTGGAAGTGGAGACCAGGTGTTATTCGATGAGCAGTCTGACGATTCACTGGAGCTTGAGAGTGAGGCACGGAAGCCGGTTGTCCATCAGGACGACGCAGACAAGACTCCACGAGGAAGCAAGAGGTAGCAGAAGCCCATCCGTCTCGGGATGATACCACTAGCCACCACCCTGCTATTCCGGACTTTTGTTTTCAACTCTCTTTTTTTTCATACCTTTTCCGTTTATATTGTGGTTTTTTCTTAATTTTTTTTTCTTTGACTATACCCCCTGGTTGAAAGGTGAAAGGGGGCCAACTAACCGAAAAGCAAAACTGGCTTGGTCACTGCCTTGGAGACGACGGCGATTCTCGTGTTTAAGGATTCCATTTTGTGCGATATAACTAATGGGTACAATAGCGTCCACTGGGCAATGTAATTACAGTCTCTTCTCACTCATCGGACAATAATAATAACAATAATGGCTTTGATATTGAAAGCCGTTAATAGCTTAAGCTGCCATGACTAAGCCGGCCGGCCTCCCTGAAGCCGCGATGGCCTGATGCGCCCACCGTCAGGTCGCTCTCAGGCAGCAGAGAATCCGCGAACAAGGTGACGCCCTGCAGGAACACCTGTCCAAGGCCGTCTCCGCCTGTCGCGTGCTCAAAATGTAATCATCTCGACGGCCGTTGGCCTGCGCACCGCAAGGGAGAAAAGGGGGGTGGGAGGAGCTGCGGTAATTTTGGTATTGGAGATACAGCCGTAAACCAATTAAAACCACGTAAAATACCAGGAACAATGCATTATCTTACAGTACCGTACGCCCCTTGCATAAAATGCGAGTTCGATCTCAAGGTCGACATTTTTTTTCCTTGCTTCGTCCGCAGCTTCAGGCATACCAAAACAACGAACAAGTCTCGAGCGGAAGCAGAAGAAGAGGCTGAAGCAGGAGGATAAGAAGACGAACCAGTCACCATGGGCCTCTTAGCCGACATTGTCTCTCGTTTCTGCGAGAACTGCTCGACCCTGTCCACCGCCGCGCTCGTCGCAAGTGCCGTATCGGCTTTTATCGTCCTCTCCATTGTTATCAACGTCCTGCAGCAGCTCCTGTTCAAGGACCCTACAAAGCCTCCGGTGGTCTTCCACTGGGTTCCGATCATTGGAAGCACGATCTCCTATGGAATTGACCCATACAAGTTCTTTGACGACTGCAAGGAGAAGGTTAGTTGGCGGAATTCAACTAGCTAGCTATACCAGAAGAATGCGCAAAGCTAACGTATAAATAATTTCGGTATTCTAGTATGGAGATATCTTCACATTCATACTCCTGGGCAAGAAGACGACTGTTTTCCTTGGTACAAAGGGAAATGATTTCATTTTGAACGGAAAGCTCAAGGATGTTTGCGCGGAGGATGTCTACTCCCCTCTCACCACCCCAGTGTTCGGACGACATGTGGTGTACGATTGCCCAAACTCCAAGCTCATGGAGCAGAAGAAGGTGTGTACAGCAATTTATTTTCCCGTCTCAATCTCCTGGCTATCCATTGCTAATTTAACCGCCTGCTAGTTCGTCAAGTTCGGCCTCACCTCTGAAGCTCTCCGATCCTATGTCACCCTGATCACCAAAGAAGTCGAGCAGTTCTTCGAGTCCTCTCCCATCTTCAAGGGCGACTCCGGACTTTTCAATGTCAGCAAGGTCATGGCTGAAATCACCATCTACACCGCCTCTCGATCTCTACAGGGTAAAGAGGTGCGCGGAAAGTTCGATTCCAGCTTTGCGGAACTCTACTCCGATCTCGACATGGGCTTCGCCGCCATCAACTTCATGTTCCCATGGTTCCCTTTCCCACACAACCGCAAGCGTGACCGTGCTCAACGGAAGATGGCCCAGGTTTACACCGACATCATCCGTCAGCGACGTGAGGCTGGTGGAGAGAAAGACTCCGAGGACATGGTATGGAACCTGATGTCGTCCGTGTACAAGAATGGAACCCCAATTCCAGATATCGAGGTTGCCCACATGATGATTGCTCTACTTATGGCTGGCCAGCACTCTTCTTCCTCCACTGGCTCCTGGATCGTTCTCCGCCTTGCTAGCCGTCCAGATATTCTCGAGGAGCTCTACGAGGAACAGAAACGTGTTCTCGGCGAGGATCTTCCACCACTCACCTACGAAGCTCTTCAGAAACTCGACCTTCACAACAATGTAATCAAGGAGACTCTCCGCCTTCACGCTCCAATTCACTCCATCCTCCGTGCTGTCAAATCCCCTATGCCCGTTGAAGGAACCAACTATGTTGTCCCAACCTCTCACAACCTCCTTGCTGCTCCCGGTGTTCCATCACGAGACCCTCAGTACTTCCCTGACCCCCTGGTCTGGAACCCTCACCGATGGGAGAACAACGCCGGTGTCACCGTAGTCGAGGCCAGTGAAGAAAAGACAGATTACGGATATGGTTTGGTTAGCAAGGGTGCCAACAGTCCTTATCTCCCATTCGGCTCAGGCAGACACAGATGCATCGGTGAACAATTTGCATATGTTCAGCTTGGAACCGTAACAGCCACGCTAGCCAGACTAATGAAATGGAAGCAAGTTGAAGGCACCAAAGATGTGGTGCCGCCAACTGACTATTCGGTAAGTTTGGCATATTACGCTCCTTTATGTCGCTCGATTTTACTAACTTATAATCAATAGTCCCTCTTCTCGAAGCCCCTTGGCAACCCCATGGTCTCGTGGGAGAAACGAAAGCAGCCTTCTCAGAAATGATAATCACGATTGCGGATTGAATCATGTTAATTTCTTGCTTCTTTCTCATTTATTTCTTCTCTTTTTCTTACGTTTATACACCGAGCCATATTTGCACTTTATGGTCATGCAAATAGGATTTCGGATAGAGCATATGTAATAAAATCTTTCTTTTGACCATGCTTCGAAGATGGGGGTGTAGATAACAGTATTAATCTAATACAATCGTTTATTACAATACTCTCTAGGTGAACAGGAGAGTTGCAGTTACTCCGTTAGCTTTGGTACAAAAAAAAATGGTAATATACATTGGAAATAGTACATCTTCCCGTAGCTGGGATAATCTAGCATCTAAACAGCGATATCCAAGCCAGTAACATCAGGAAGTAACCAGCCAGCAACGTCGTTAATCTCGTGCTCCCCTTTCAACTCCGACGCTACGAAACGCCTAAGCAGCTGCCTGAGCATTCCTTCTCTCCGCCAGCGCTCTCTTCGCTCTGATCTCCTTCTGTCTTCTCTGACCACCATCAATCTTTCTGCCACGCTTATGCTCCCACATGCCATCAGTAACCTGAACCTTGACCGCGGTACTCCATGTGTTTGGAATAATCTGAGCATACGGCCCCTTGATCATATTGCCGTGATGCAATTTATAATGGGCAAACTTTTTGAGCGGCTTAGAAGTATCCTTGAGCTCTGTTTCGCCTGGCGGTAGATTGACAATCGCATAACGCATTCCAGGCGTAAGGGTAGCGGTGCCCATTGTGTTGACATCTAGGGACTCTCCATCGGTGTTTGTAGTTTTTGCACTCTTTGACTTTTCGACGGGGACTTCAACAGCTCTCAGCTCAGCAACACCGTCAACAACGTTTTCGAAATCACCTCCTGGGCCGTAGTCCTGCTGTCTGAATTTCTCTCTCCACCGCAGTATGTATCGTCTGTCTCTTGTCATTTCTATGCCCAATTCTCGAAGCTCAGCCGAGTCCGCTGTAAACAATTGCTTCCATCCCGTGATTTTGCTGGAATATCTAGACATGTTTCGCCCAATTAGGCGTAGGAATGTTTCGACATCAGGCACGAATGGAGTAGGTGATGGCACTGTTGCGGGTTTTCGAGAATGGTGAAGGTATCGTACGCAAGGTTGGTAAGGAGGGTTCGTGACGGAGGTGAAAAGCCGCAGTGGAAGGGATGTTCTGGCATTAAAGCCTGGTATACGCGCCGCAGCCATGGCGGTTATATCGCCTTATATCAAACTGTTCAATGTCGAGGTCTCGGGGGTGAGGATTTTAATTTAGCTCGTGGTGTAAGAGCACCATCGGCGGGTGTGACGAGAGCGAAAACAGGCACAACGCCAAGGGCGTAGGTAAACCGGTAAGGGTCTCAAGGCGAGTCAATCCAATGCTCAATGGCGCTGTATAGAAGACGTTCAACTGGTTCTTCGTCTTCGTTCAAGATTTTGCACCAAAATTTTGAATTGCCCGACGGGGACACTTAGCTCGGATCAACAAAACGCCGACCTCCGGTTTGAGCTCGGGCCAACCAAAGCTTCCATCGCAACATACAAAGATGAAAGCCGACGATATATATTTTGCTAACAGACAAAGGTGTATTGATTAAATATCAGGAGAACTGTTCGGATCAGTGTCTCAGTTTTGTACTACCTTATCCTTTGTCTCCCGAAATTGGTGGAATCCAATTTCTCTTGACATTATGGCAGTATCGCCGCTCCCCTCTCAATTCCCTCCCATCACTACTACAGGTGCTCCAAAATCGCTAGCTATGAGAAATATTGCTTCTCAAGAGCCTCGAACAGCACCTAGTGGTGATTCTGCAGCTTCTAAGCCTTCCATGCCTGAACCAGAGCTGGCAGAGCAGTTAAACGCTGATGTGCGACGGAAATATGTCAAAGGTGGGCGGGCACATATACCTCAACCATTGGGATTCTCATAATGCTAACATTTGGTTATTTTGAAAGATAAGAAGCTCGGTGAAGGTACATATGCAGTTGTTTACCTAGGCCATCTACGAGACGATCCCACTTCGCTCGTTGCAATAAAGAAAATAAAACTAAACGCCGAGTACAAGGACGGGCTATCCATGGACGCCATCCGTGAAGTAAAATACCTTCAGGAGCTGTCTCATCCGAACGTCATTGCATTGCATGACGTTTTCTCCTCCAAAGACCAAAATCTAAATCTCGTTCTTGAATTTTTACCCCTTGGAGATCTTGAAATGTTGATCAAAGACAACTCTATCCAGTACGGTGTGGCCGATATTAAAGCATGGATAAGCATGCTTGCACGTGGAGTTTGGTTCTGTCATAAGAATTTCATTCTACACCGTGATATTAAACCTAACAACTTGTTAATTGCATCGGATGGAGAAGTTAAATTGGCGGATTTTGGTCTTGCCAGATCATTTGCTGATCCATACCTCAACATGACACATCAAGTCATCACACGATGGTACAGGCCATTAGAACTACTCTTCGGCGCCAGACAATATTCCGGTGCAGTCGACATATGGTCTATGGGAATGGTGTTCGCCGAGCTTATTCTGCGCGTCCCTTTCGCCGCTGGAAACACAGATATGGACCAAATATCTAAAATTTGTGCTGCATTTGGGGCACCTACGGAAGAAAACTGGCCTGGAGTGACAAAGCTACCCAACTACGTCCCAATTGAGGAAAACCATGTCATACCCCTACAAGGCCGGGAATTTTTCCTCCGCCAGTTTCCGACAGCTGGACCTTTGGGGGCCGACCTACTCGCCTCTATGTTAAAACTTGACCCAAGGAAACGAATTACGGCCACTCAAGTCTTGCAGCATCAGTGGTGGCTTGCTGAGCCTAAACCAACTAAGAACGAGGACTTGCCTAGGAAGGCAGGGGGAGAAAAGAAAATGGGCAACGATATGGGCAGACGAGTTGGTGAGATTGACGAGTCAAAGTTTAAAGGAGTGTCCCGTCAACTTGATTTTGGAGCTATGAAGAAGTGAGGGGATCCGACTTTCCTTGGACCGGGATATAATACCCACAGATTCTCGCCTCCGTGGTTAGAAAACGAGCAGATATCGCATACCCACAAATATATGATACAGGAAAAGTGATGCTCAACATTCCGAACTGATCCTGTTTGGGGATCCAGTGCTGTGCGAGCACCACCGGCCACAATAAGAGCCCACTTTGTTAACCAGCCGCAGCCTTACAGATACGGAGGAGACGCAAGTAGAACCCCCCCGATACCGCACTCAGGAAGCAGATATAGGTAACTATATGCTTTCAAGAGCCAGGTAGTTCCCTGATGGTCACAAATCAGGTGGAGTTGCTTGGCCTTGACTGATCTATCAAAGAAAAGGGAATATCGCCTAATTTGAAGGCTGCCTTAAAGTAATGGGTTGAACTTCAAAAAGCAGCATACTACTCGATAACACCTAATTCCCCTCAGTGCTGCAGGGTTCATTGTGTACTTGGCATCATATATAATCTGATAGAATTGGCCTTGAGCGTGCCATGCATAGAGACGTTGATGATATGGTTTCAATGTAATTCTATGGGAGTTATCGCTTTCCAACATAAACCTATGACTAGCTGTAAACCACCTGACCATCCGGTCACTTTTTCGGTTGAAGCGGCTCCCACGAAGGTACTCTTGTTCCTGCATCGGAGTCCATGAGCTCGTTCGTTGGTAGTGATTTCGTAGCTTGTGATACTGACGAGGTAGTGGCTCCGCCAGCCTTACCAGTATATGCTTGTTCTTGGCGACCCTTGATATGGTGAAGAGTGGATGGGTTGACCATTTCGTATCCACTAGAGACACCATTACTTGAGGCGGGTTTCCGATCGCTTTCGCCGGATGAATGTCGTCTCAATTTTGCTGGTTTCCTAGGTATCGGAGGCGGTATTTTTACCGATTTTACTGTTTTGCTGCTGACGGCAACCTTAGAGGTTTGAGGCATGTCTGTGGCAAGCGATTCAGGGCCGCCTATAACTTCTCCCACAGATCTAAATGGCTCTCTGTTTGTGGAGGATGCCTTTTTCGACTCTCGTAGGTCCTGCTCGCTCATTTCGCTCAAAGCATCATCTCTTCCGACATTAATCCAATCAGACCCCCGAGAAAATGAAAAAGGATTGGCACTTCGCCGGACATTGCTCACAGCACCAAGGGGTGGAGTAATAGTTGATCGAGCAGGAAGGCCTATAAAATTGTTAGCTCTAACATATCAACGCTAACAGTCGACTAAGTCAAATAAATACACTCACCGTGATCAAGCCACCACTTGCGCTTTTCGGAGCTAGGAGGTGGAAGGCCTGGGTTTATCGGGTACATAGGCTCATTCTCATCTTCCTCATCATCAGACAACGGGTTTGTAGTTGCGGTGGCAGGTTGTTGCTTCAGTTTTTCATAAAGCTGATGGCTTAT
Source organism: Trichophyton verrucosum HKI 0517 (assembly GCF_000151505.1). NCBI lineage: Eukaryota > Fungi > Ascomycota > Eurotiomycetes > Onygenales > Arthrodermataceae > Trichophyton > Trichophyton verrucosum. The sequence continues at coordinate 51,393 of NW_003315589.1, read as the reverse complement.
TTCTTCCTTTCGCTTCTCATCTACCGTCGATATGTCGCACTCGAATGTTGCATATACGGGTCGATGGTCCGAAAATTTCAGGGGTGCAGTCTTATAGGCTAGCTGACGTAGAATTCTTCCTCTCCAAAGGATCCTGTCGCACCAGGCGGGGATTCTTTGCTTTTCTCTGGAAACATTATCAGTATTTAAGGATCCAAACGGATGGACTGCCTCTCAAACTTACGAGGTGTCATATTCATCTGTGCCATTGTCGTATCTATATGTTGGAGGGAATGTGACAGGCCCTTCCATATAATACTGGAATGCAAGGCCAGCAACCATTTGGAGGTTAAGCTATTGAAAGTTAGTAGTGATCAGGGCATATATTCGCACATCAAGAAAAATACCTGGTCATGCTGATATAGTACATCTATATCTCCCGATTCAATTAGAGGCCTCACGCGCTCATTGCTAAGGCCAATCCTATAGTTGAAATCACCGAACCAGATGGTTGCATCATGTCCGACAATAGGTCTGTTTCGTTGGAACCTAAGACCCCGAGCTATGGTGTGGTAGTCTCTGTTTCTTTCTTCGTAGTTCGAGAAGCCGGCAGCTAAATGAGCGGTGATAAAGCATATCGACGTATTGCTATAGTCCAAGCGGATGGCAACAGCACCCTTATTCCCTCCCATTCCAGATAAGCCAGTCTATTATTCGGTCCAGTTAGCCCTGTCTCCCAAGAGATATATATTCACAGGATGAATACCTTCTTCAAGCTGCCTTCCACATTCTTTATCTTATTTATAACGTCCTTTTTTACAAACAGCAGGAGTGCTGCGCCTACTAGCTGGCCACTCCTCAGCAAAACATACTCGGTCGTTTTTCTCTTCGTGGTCCTGGCATTGAGTGATGATATAACTGCGTGCTCCCAAATCTTGCGCGTGCTTGGGTCAGTGGACATAATCTGCTGGGGGCTAAGCTCAACAATCTCTTGGAATCCAACAGCAACTATCGTAGGATCCTCAGGAAGCTGGTTAAGAGAGCCATGCAACCATGGGCCCAGTCCTTCAGTAGCTCCTTCACGGCGTCCGTTGATGTTAAACGTTCCAACCCATATATAAGTCTTTTCAGACGAGGTAAACTCGTTTACTCTCCGAGTAAGCTCAGCATTCACCGCATCTTTCACTGGATCAAACAGATACACCGACTCCTGGTTAGTCGAAAGGCCTAGTAGGGTATCTATAGTGATTTGTTTCGCAGGGTCGGTAAAGTTGTTAACAAAAAGACGAGTGGCACTCTTCCTTATGTCTGCGAAGGAACCAGCGACTGACATTGCTCCATGCCTAGTAAACGAAGACTTCAAGGCTCCAGTTCCAGCATATATTCTTGACAACATATCTCCGCTATCAGCCCATAGAGTCGAGTGCTTCATCCAGAAATCCGGTGACGCATGGCCATTCCACTGCGCAAAAAACATGTCAATTGCCATGCTACTAATCATGGTTTGGACCAGGTTAGTCCTGTCCAAGCAGTCCAGACAATTTGTTCGAAAGACACCTTCTTGTTGTAGTACAATGTTCTTTTGTCTGAGAAGTCTGAGTTCTGCCGCTGAGAGATCCATTTCATTGCCCTGAGGTGCCTCGGATAGGAAATAGGCAAATCCTTCAACAGAGTCTGCTATCACATCCTGAATGGAACGGGCAGCCTCATACCCCGTTGTTTTCGTTTCAGCATGGAAGTCATATTCTGTTAGTTTCAATATATCATGCTCTGAGTTTGACTTTATATCACGATTCTGGCGCAAGGGACTGCCCCGAACATGATACATATATCTTTGTGACAGCTCCGCTTCTCCAGACTTTGCTTTAGCAAGCAGGTTAATTGCATGTACAGCCCCATATTTCTCAGCTAAAGCCTCGAAGTGTTTGTCAAATGCGGGTTGCGTAGCGCCTGCAGAGCGGCCGATGGCGATTTTCTGCTGTCCAGGTATATAACCAGCTTCCTGTTCCCAGAATATAGGTACAGAGCCTCGAATCTGGGTATAAGAAAAACACAAGGCAGGAGGTATCCATAGAATAGTTTCAGTCTCAACAAAGTTGGCAACGTTTCCATTGTCGTCGATACCTCTGGCGTTGAATCTAGTTCCGGCACGGCGAGAGGAAAGGCGCGATATTACTGTTAAGCTCGAGGGCATATTAGATTCAATGTGTGGGAACAGAGGTGACGAAGCAGGTATGGTTAAGGACTGAGCGAAGCCCCTAATGACGGATATAAGAAGCTGAGATGAGTCTAGACTCTGCCTATCATTCAGACTCAGTCCACTTCTGAGCTGTAGTAAAGGCTTGATCATGAATGAATTCCACAGGAAATCTTCATCCAGGCTCTCAACGTCGTAAGCAACGGGGTCATCAATTCTTGTGAAGAGAGAGAAAAAAAATGAAATTAGCCGACGTCAAGTTCAGTCCGTTGAGTATACGTGATCTTACCTGTCCTGAATGCGTTCGGTCAGATTAAAGTCAGAGCTGTAATAGAAGCTTCCGTCACTCAGAAGCTTTTTCAATGCTAGAGATGGATTTTCTGCTGGAGATTCGTATCCTTGGTAACCTCTTCCATAAGGGTTATTATACGTATCAGACTCAGGATCCTGGACCAGGTCATAATCAGCTCTATTCAAGCAATCTATGTTATATCTGTCAGCCTCATCCAATCAATGGAATACCGCAAGAAGTAGGAGACTGAAGATTTCGTACAGAAGTCAACACTGTCTATCCTTTGGACTGTTTCTCCGGGCCTCACGCTGGCGACATTGGTTGCTTGGTTGACGATGCATATAAAAACCTCACCAGCGGCGAGCGCGATCAGACCGAGCGTTCCAAGTCCAGTTCCCAACGTGCGATACTCAGCCAGGGGTATCGAATCGGCCGTAGTAAACTCGACAATACATTTTGGAATGCTCAGAACCTGTACGTTCCCGGATACTTCTTCGCTTGACTGGTGATGGCGCATGGTGAGGGCGTAGCCATTTGCCACGAGGACAACTGTGCGGTCCGGCGCATCCTTGCAGAGGACTCGCACAGCCATCGCGTGAGGTAGTTTTTTTTTGGGCTGGAGTATAGCGGTTATAGCGAATACTGCGAGCGCATGGACTGTCTGTTCAGCAGAGGTATAGCTGCATATCCTGTTGCGCAGACGGCTGTGTCCAGAGGTTGCATGTTTTTCCTTCACCCATCCGCGGCATCAGAAACGCCAGAGTGAGTCGCAAGTGAATTTCCCTTTTATTTTCCTGCTATTTTGCTTTCCTCTAGCAGGTGACGAATATCACAGGAAGGTGTAAGTGACGGCTGTAGGTTTATATATCTTTATTTAGGTCAAAAAGTAGGATGCTGCTTCCAGAGTTCCAGCTGGGTTTTGATAGTTATAAGATTTGTTAGTTTTTCTGTTGGGCAAAAGTGAAAAGAAAAGGGCTTAAAGGAAGCAATTTAAACATGATATAGCTGAAGACTGGCAGCTTTCCTTTATTTAGTCTTAAAGGAAGTGTTCAGATAGGAAGATGGAGAGTTCCAGTTCACTTTATACGCGGTCAATAATAGTAACAAGAGACACACAACACTGCAGCAGCTGTATTGATTTGAGGTGTATTATAATCTATAAGAAAGCAGACACATCTGGTCAAAGATGACCCTTCAGACGGTTGTTTGACAATAAAAGATAGCAATCAATCAGTCAGTCAGTCAGTTGATGGCTGTAGAAACAAACACTATTGTTTCTCCTCTTCCTGCATGTTCTATTTTATTCCTTAGATGAACAATGCAACAATAAAGATCGATGCTCCGCCATTCTTCTCACTCCTGGAGAGTTTTGATCTTTTCTTGGAGCATGGCCTGCACAGTTCGATTTGCTTCCTTGTACTCCTTCTCCAGCAATAGCACACGCTTAGTTATCTCATTTTCAATCTCGAGTTTTCTCTTTGCCAGTTCCTGGAGCCGGTCCAGCTGAGTCTTACGATATTCCAGACTATTTGACATGTCAATAAACCAGCGATAATTGTGTCTTTGAGTGGGAGTTGTTGGGTACCAAAACCGGGCACAATACTAGAGTTAGCAATCTAAATTCAAGTACAGCACCTACATGGCTTGCTTATTCGATCGAGAGACCTCCTTGAACCTGTCTTCAATCTTCCTGACACTCGCTTTGTGTTGGGCTTGAAACTTCTTGCGCCCGTCATTAGCTGACTTCCTTCCTGCTACCTAGAGAGGCGAAGATACATTGGTTAATACGCTGGAAGCCAGTTATCGTCTTCGCAGACATCAACGAAATAAGCAGCGCTAATAACAGCATTTGCTGCTCACAGAATTGTTTAGTTTCTTGAGTAAATTGGTCATTTCTGCGCCTGAATTGGCAGATAGCCCGCTCTCGCTCTCCGCCGTGTTTGCCCTCCGGTTGCTTCTGGGGCGGGCGTTTGCTTGTCTCCGTTTTTGTGATTGTCTCGCAGCCATGCTTTACCCCTCTGACGACTGGTTTCAAGGACACAACAGCGTATGTAATCTTCTTTGAACTGCCTTTGGACTCCTTTGAATTCCTTTGAGTCTGTCAAACTTGCTGGACGTTGAAGACTTTGAATAGTGGTGGGAAGTCCAGGATTACCCAAAAGGGACAAAAGCGGAGCTCGGTTTTAAGTTATTCCGCATGTCACATTAAGTAATCATGTTATTGCGGCGTCATTTTCTGCTTGGAAGATAAACAGCGATATTGGTATCCTCGCGGACGACGGCATGGAAGATATATCGGCTTGACACACATAGCTCGGACATTTGTGCTCTATTTTGCAATATTTTCGGGGAATAAACGTTGTTGGTGGATGTGAGAGGAGGCCACAACTTCTCACCTACGAACCCTGCTTAAAGCGGCGGCACAGTAATATCTTATCAAACTTCGACTTTTTTTTGAGGAAATAAAAAATAAAATAAAAACAATTTCGAAAGTCCATAGCTCTTGTCCAGTAGACGCAGTCCTCAGGCCGTCACAATGGGTCTAGCCGCTCCTAAGAAGTAAGTCCGCAGACTGTAACTGTTGATTAATGCCATGGTGCCAATTTAACTGTTTGTCAGGAGGACCAAAATTTCAAATGACCCGAATAACACAACGTGGACTCGATCAACGTCCGGCTATGGACACAAAATCATGACCTCCCAGGGCTGGGCGCCTGGTGACTTTTTGGGTGCAGCAAACAGTAACCGGACCGATACATATACCGCTGCCAGCTTTGGCCACATCCGAGTATCCCTCAAAGACGATAACCTAGGGCTGGGAGCTAAACCCCGCCGGCCACTGATAGGCGATGAGCCCACCGGATTAGACGCATTCCAAGGCCTACTGGGACGACTCAATGGAAGGAGTGAAGTTGAAATAGAAAAGGAAATGAAGGTTAAACGGGATATCAAAGCCATGACATATATTGAGCGGAGATGGGGTTGCATGAACTTCATCGGTGGCGGACTCCTGGTACCAGACAAAGCCAATAAGATACCAAATGAAGAAGAAAATAAGAACGTGGAGAGCCCTGCAGATGCTAAGCCTGCTGACGGATCAGCGGAAGAAGATATAGACACGAAGGAAAAGAGGAAACGAGAAAAGAAGGAGAAAAAGGAACGAAAAGAGAAGAAAGAGAAATCCAAGGAGAAGAAGAAGCGGAAAAGGGAAACGCAAGAGTCCGAGGAAATTGCAGATAGCGGATTTGCAACGGAGATATCTGCTCCCGCTTCAAGAGCGGAGACCTCTGACGATGCCGAGACTGATTCGAAGAGCGAGAAACGAAAGTCGAAGGATAAGAAGAAATCGAAAAAGCGGAAACGAAAAGAAGAAGCACAGGCTGATAAGGCTGAAACTTCATCAACACCTAGTGAAGAAGATACAAAGGACACCAAGAGAGTGGAGACTTCTCCATCAACACCAGCAGCACCTATTGCTGTCAAGGAAAGGGTTATCCCTATTTCTCGACAGCTTCTCCGAGGGCGGTATATACAGCAAAAGAGACGAGCAGTTATGGACTCCAAGTCATTGAACGAGGTATTATCTCTTGCTACCTGTCACATCAAGACCTCCTAGCTGACAAAAAGACAGATATTTATGACCACAAGTTGATACCATCTACTTTGCCCATATCTCTCCCACATGGACAGGTTCCTTTTTCAATATTCTCTATAATAGATCCAACTGAAAAGTGATTAGATGATCTTATATACCCATGAAGCGCTATAATTCTACTTTATTTTTGAAAATTTACTTTTTGGTATCTCAATCTCTATTTATCTATACCTATATTCAATATTCTTTGAAAAGCCTGGAATCATTTTTACAGATGCATTTTGGACCTGAGAAGAAGCGTCTATAAAATATCGTTACCCTTCACAGTACTTTGCCATGACATCCCTGTCAGAGTCTAACATGGGCTTTGGATATATTCACCCTCCTTTCTTTGCTGCCTACCAAATTCCTAAATTCAGGCCAGGTTTTTAATGAATGGGTTTTTAAAGAATTAGCCTATATATCACTGCTTCATTCTGAGAGTGGAAATTGAGAGTGACGTCAGCACTTGCCCTGTTGCTAGGCTCTTTGTGCAGCAACCATTCTCCTGCACTTGGTTCTTGACCATGATTGACCCTCAAAGAGCTAGCTTGAGCTGGATTGAGGCAGCGTTGTCTGAGCTGACTATGGAGGATGCTGCGCACTTGACTCCTGCTCTCGAATTGAAGGCACCCTGGGCGAAAGACTCCAATATACTAGCGTTGGCCTCTACGTTGTTGACAGCGACGGCATGATCCGCGTCCCGGCTGTTCTCTTCTCTGGTGATGCAAACAAGGTATCTACTCTGCTAGCTTTTGTTTTTTTCTCGAGTATTTGGGCCACATAGACGCGCAAGGCCTTAATATACTCACTTTGAGCAATAGGGGCTTCCAGGGATCATCCTTACTCCAACTACTCCATCTGAACCTGTTACTCCCAGCACGGTATCATCTTCGCCAACATTGCCGGAATCACCAGCAATGCCCTCCCTGCCGTCGCCTTTAACCCCGCCGCCTCCCACTCCGCCAGGGTTTGAGTTCAAAAACAATACCGAACGGTACTTCTTTGCCATTGCTGCACGCGCACTCCAGGAGGCAGTAAAGCTACCTGAACAACCACCACCAGCTGGCTGGCTACCTAGCCAAAAATGCCCCATCTTCTATTCTTCGATACTTGACCAATTTACTGTCTGTTTCCGCGAGAAGCTCCAAAGCCTAGGCCGCTACCAACAGGACACATTTATTGAAGAATGTCAACATCACTATGTCAGCATTTTCAACAACATCCGCTCTAGATGGCATTACTCCCCGTTTGGCTCGATTGATGGGTTTAGAACTACCATCAACACTCCCAACTGTGCAATCGCTGTTCAGGCACTGCAACACACCGTCAGAAAGCCGACTTCCCCTCCGCCTGCTAATTGGAAGGTCAACGATCCCTTACACACATACTATGTTATCATGATTGCTAGGTTCCGTACTCATCTGCGCAACATGCTGAGGAACTACAACTCCCTCTTGGTCGATGGACCAATTGATATCCATGAGTCTACCTGCCGATTCATCGAGCTAGTCATTCAAGAGTACCGCCGCACCTGGATCACAAACTTCGGGCTAGAGTGAAGGAAGGATTTGTCTATTTCAGTATCTATTTCTTCCTCTTAAACCTATCGAAAGGGGTCAAACCAAAAAGGAGTAAAAGGAAAAACTTAAGGAGGCTCATGCATGTGAATATTTTAAATAGACGCGAGTAACTTAAGTTCGATAGCCGCGATATGAAGTCAAGCTATTACGTCACCACAAGAGCAAAGCCCAACCTCGTAGTTAGAAACCAAGAGCCGCTTCGCCTTCACCAACGCCATCCCTTCTACGCATCTTCACCTAGCAGTAGCCAGGCGATGGTCTATCTTTTGTTCTTGAGTCACTTTAATCTTCACCTGCGGCTCGGGGACGCTCACATATATCTCTGAGCCCAAGGAGACGACTTTCCAACCTCGCGCCCCCCAGCTGCGATCCTGAAACACCCACACAAGACATCACGGAAGCACCGCACTCGATCCACCGGCCCAAATAAACGCCTCTACGTCACCGTGTCCCCATGCCCGACATTGATAGAGTGTTCGCTGAAATGAAGGGCGAAGCGGGGGAAAACTATTCGGGCTCCATGCGACAGTTCCGCAGCCTAGTAAACTCGGCTCCGGAGTCGCTATTCAATGACTCCTCTTCCACGAGTAGCGTAGCAAACGCTATGCCTAGCTCTCTGCCGGCTCGAAGAAGCCATGGTCTGGTCAGGACGAGGTCAGACCCATTCAAGCCGAATACTACGACAACCCTCTTACCTCACTCTGAGAGCGACTATACTCAGCGTATGGGGTACGTTTGTTCGGGTCAAACCGCAGGGAATATAGCGAAACTAACAGATAGTTCTTTTTTGTTACGATAGAATTCGATGGGCTCCGTTGAATATCAGCCTTAAACGGCGGCTTCAGACCCTCGTCGTCCTCCTTCATACCATTTCGATCGCATTTTGCTTGATGTCTTTCTTTTTCTGCTGTGCCATCCCCTTATTCTGGCCCATCCTATTTCCATACGTGGTTTATATATCACTATTCTCCAAGGCTGCGACAGATGGTAGGCTTTCAAGGAGAAGTAACTTCATTCGGTCCCTGCCCATATGGAAGCTTTTTGGCTCGTACTTCCCGGCTCGCCTTCACCGAACAGTCCCTCTCCCACCAACTAGGAAGTATATTTTTGGCTACCACCCACACGGGATTATTTCTCATGGAGCATTCGCAGCCTTCGCTACTGAAGGGCTGGGCTTTTCAAAGCTCTTCCCGGGAATCACAAATACCCTGCTTACCCTGGACTCCAATTTCCGACTTCCTTTCTACCGAGACTGGGCATTAGCAATGGGATTAGGTAGCGTATCCCGTGAATCCTGCGAAAATATCCTTTCAAAGGGTGGAATGAATAAAGAAGGCATGGGCCGTGCAATTACCATTGTGATAGGCGGTGCGCGAGAATCTCTTGATGCCCAGCCACATACCCTCCGACTGATCCTGCGCCGACGAAAGGGGTTTGTCAAGCTTGCAATCCGCACTGGCGCAGACCTTGTTCCTGTACTCGCATTTGGCGAAAACGAGCTGTATGAGCAGGTGAAGTCAGACCAGCATCCGCTCATACATAGATTCCAGATGCTGCTTAAAAGCTCTATGGGTTTCACTATCCCACTTTTCCATGCTCGGGGTGTCTTCAATTATGATGTTGGCTTGATGCCATATCGCAGACCATTGAATATAGTTGTTGGTAGGCCAATTCCAGTCATCCAGCAGACTGATAGGAGCAAGGTCGAAGACTCATATATCGATGAACTGCATGAAAAATACATTCAAGAATTGGAAAAGATGTGGGATGAATGGAAGGATACTTTTGCGCCTGGCCGTATCTCCGAACTCGAGATCGCTTCTTGAAAACTCTTTTCAAATACACTACAATGCTGCCTCCCTCGCTTGGCCTCTCTTTAGCTTTCTTACTTTTCTTTGTATTGGCTCTAACTTTGGAAGCCGTTTCAATCGATGGATGGGAGATGGCGCGGATATTCTAGGTATCATACCACAACCTTTTATTCTCTTTTCTTTGGGGGAGGGCCCGTTGGCGTTCAGTTGCTAGTTAAATATTAGTTCACAACAACATTTTTGCTACTTTTTAATCTTTACTACGGGAATACGGAGTAATAATCATGCTACTACACGAAATGAAAGTAACTCGAACTTGAACCTGTCGGAAGCATATGTATTCCTGATTCATCTACCTCACTGTCTATTTGTTTCGCGGTAGTGTCATAGCGGGGGTAGATCGTAATACTGCATTCCGGACGGATATCAATATCCGCTGGGAAATGGTAAACCATTCCAGGTACGGTACACAAACCGTGTGGTGTCGCCTGTGAAACCCAGAAATAAAATATTCTATGACATTTGTGGCCAGCAACATATGTGGGTGACAGACATCTGATATGTAGGGTATCATGTTGCTTTAAAACGAAAAAAGGGGAGAAAAAGAAAAGAACAATAAAAAGAGGAAGAAGAAGATATGTAAACGAATGAAGAAAACAAGATGAGTTCAAAAGTCGCTGCAAGCGCTCAGTGGAATAGCCCAACCAAAAATAAAGACAAAACGCCAGGAATTTCTTCCAGAACAGACCGTTAGCCGTGTATTCCATCATAGGAAAATAAGAAGGGCATGACCCGTTGATCAAACAATTCCCATCCAGTCTATCTTCCCATCAACGTTCTTCCAAGCTCCATGGGTAATTGCCTTATTCCATCCCAGCATGACGGCTAATAGCCGGCATGTAGTACTACTCACAGCACAAACAACACCATCTCCCTCAGCTAGAAGTGATAGGTCGTTAAGGTATGTTTTAGCAACAAGCTCGCGCAACCGGAGAGCCTCGGGAGATGGGTTGAAACGAAGTCTCTCGTATTCCGATTCGCGGACAACGCGATGTGGGGGGAATACGGAAGACGTCCCCTGAGACGCGGAAGGGCTGCCTTCCGCCGAAGGGATAAGCGAGGTATCCCCAAGAGACCAGAAAATGCTGTTGAAAAAGCCACCGTCCCAGTCAATTTTGGGGTCCTTTTGGGGCTTCTTAGCAACAATTTTAGCGGATTTACCACTGGGTTCCTCAGGGAGATCTCGAGAGCCGTCCAGAGGTCCGTCACCACTTGACACAAGGTTTGACTGCGCCTTGACGATGCCTTTCATCTCAGGAGAAGTATAAGTCTCTGGGTCATCAGAGGCGAGAATCATGCTCGATGTAGCTCTGTACTGGGCTTCGGAGGCCTTCTTGCTACTACTGCCGTTGATGTTGTAGGAGAATATAGACCTCTGGTTGTAAAAGGAGGTGACGAGTTCGTTTGCCGCATCGACATATATATCAAGCGGGATGTAGGACTTCTCGTACTGGAACTCGAATGGATGGCGGTCACCACGGCGGACATGGATGCTGATTAGAGGGCCACCGCCCTTTGGAATAGAGCTGCGTATCTCAGCCATTCGTTGCTCAATGTACTTTGCATCGTCGCTGTCGATATGGAAGAGTGCTTCGTATCCCGCGCGGAGGAATTTGAACATCTCCTTTTGCCTGTCAGCGCCTGTTTTTCGTGAGCTTTCAAACCGCTCGTTGAATTTGGTTCCGAAAGTCCACTGAGTAGTGGCCGATGATACGAGAAGATGGCGTGCGTGGTGAGGGAATGGAGTTCTATGCGAAACTGGGGGAGGCTGGCAGTCTGGCAACGGAGGTTGCTTGAAATAATTGGTATATCGACCATAAGACCAGTTCTTGTCGTCGATGAAAAATGAACGTCCTTCTTTCTTTGCCAGGCCATAGCTCATCCATAAACCCATCAAGGTAGCCCCCAGGCCTGCATCTTCCGTCTGCATCACAAATGTCAAGCTCTTCTTACAGACAGGCATGGTATCCCGCATCTTGAGATATTTCTCTCCACCAACGACGTTATCTGCAACATTTCTGGGAATGCGTCCATTGAGTTTTGATGGGATGATATCTCGCCGCTTCGCCTCGTCAATATCGATATAATTCTTATCCACGTGGTAATATCCACTATGTTCTTTTCCATCGGCTAGATGGAGTGACATTGCCTCGGCGTCCTTGCATATTTTCGAGTATTCTGCAGGAGAGAGGGGATAATCGAGATTCTCTGGTAAGGAAATAGTCCACCTTGCCCTTCCACGCTCGTCGTCCACTAGAATTGGACCAGCTACTTCTGGCAATGTATCACTCTCAACAATCTCATAGCTTCCAGTAGCTCCTACCGGCGTGACTGGGTCAAGATGAGCGAACCAAGGGGTAGATTGTATGCAAAAGAATATTCCAACCAAGCACCCAATCCACAGAGCAAGCCTCCGGAGCCGTATCAACCATCTTGGCAATGGCTTTTTACCCTGTCGAGGTACGGCAGCGGGAAGACTTGGAGACGGTAGTGGAGAGTCGAGTAAGGGAACCCGCAGACTGCCACTGGATAAGGTAGCCGGTGCTCTGCGCATACTCATGTCATGCAAATTTCGTCGAGATGCGATAATCATGTTGAAGATCACAGGATAAGGGAGTGTCTTTTTTCTTTGGAAGATGGATGGCGTCGCGAAACAGTCAGGCCGCGACTTTTGTTGCCCAGCTTCGTTGCTCCTTCAGTGCACCAAATATGGTTGATGCCAATAATGGGTAAAGTATCAATCCAGATTCCACGTTGAGCCTTCGTTAAAACGACTGCAATATATCGGCTAAGGAGAGACGTTTTCCCTTCCAAAAGGAAAAAAGACCGGTAACAGACGTGCAAATAAAGGAGTGACTAAAGGCTCAGAGAGGGCATCTTCCACCAGGCCGGCCAGAGGAAAATATGGTCGAGCGTGTGCTCCAACACAGTCTTGGGCGGAGAGGGAGAGACAAAGGGAAAACGACCCCAGAGCGAAATATTTAAAAGGAACGGCAGTTAAGGCTAGCAAAGGCACTGCGGGGGCACGGGGCACAAGAGCAAAAGGGCCTCCAAGGGGTCAGCGTACATATATGGATTGAAGCATATATGTAACCGCGGTGGAACCCGGCTATCTATATGAAAAAGACACGATGCACAACGAGTGGAAGGCTAAACCGATGCCAGTCGATCACTAAGTATATAGTTCTTGTAAATCTCCCAAAGGCGGAAGAAAAGGAAGATCCAGGAGAGAAGAAGGAAAAACAGAAAGACAAGAAGAGAGTATGTATGTAATGAGAGGCAGCCCCTGGATCAAGGAGCCATAAGCGCGGTAAGAGATATCTATTCTTGGGCAGGCCAGCACCCTATCTGGTGGAAATATATCTCCTGGATATCTGTATCTATATCAAACATGCACACACAAGGATGAGAGAATCGCGTGAGACGAAGCTGACCTGGTTATTATTTAGGGAAAAAGAAGAGCGATTTTCGCCACTAAGAGAGAGCGATAAAGCCCGCGTACGAGGTACCGTATCCAACCCAGGAGACCAGCGGGACGGAGGACACCAAATATGGGGAAAAGAGGTTGAGACCGCGGATCCTAATCATAACCGGGACCCATGTTACTCCATAGCACCTTCGCAGCAGCGTATCACCTTGACAGGCGGCCAGGAGTGACGTCAAACAGCAAGGGGGGGAGTGGGAATCCGAACGATGTGGTGGACGAGTTGGGAGACGATCCATAGATGGGTCTCCTCTGGTGCCACGGCTGGAGGTCGGACAGCACTCTTTTTTTCTCATCGATGATCCATACTCCGTATATCAAATAATTGATATGTCCATCCTGAGTGGCTAAGGAAGAGACACCCTCCTCTTCGCAGACAGACAAAAACCAATCCCTCATGTTCCACTTCATCTCGCGTTTCAAGCTTCAGGTTCCAGGTACTCCGTACAGGGACAACAGCGAAAAAGTGCCCTGACAGGAGCTGATTGGACATGGTCCTGGGGCGATTCGCCCGTTTGAAGACTCTGCAGCGAGGGAGAGCATCCCAGCCCGCACCGTGACATGAAAGTGTCGCGATTAGTGATTCGTGATAGCCGAACTATGGCCCTCGGTGGTGGAGCCGCCAGTGTTTCAGAACCGGCATGGGAACGGCAGACGAAAGGCTGCACTGCTCTCAGACTGGCCTGACTAAGGACGGAGCGTTCTGTCGCCGTTGGTGGCTACGTGCGATGGTGAATAATTCTGCAGGATATTAATAACCTCCATGCACGCTGACAATCCTGATACTCAACGTCCCATTGCTTCGAAGTACCTTGACTCCGTAGGAAATACTCCGTTTCCGACAAGCTTCTGTACGGAGTACACAGTGCCAACTATTGGATTCGATGGTAGCCAACGAGGGTCCGAGCTAGCAAACACCCCGCGTCAACTCTCTCCTGAAACCGCTCAGCGTCCCTTAGCAAAATTACCTGTGATCGCGTAGCCGCAAACTATCTTGTCCCGCCTTTTTCTTCCGCTTCGTCCGTTTTTTTTGCCTTTTTGATGTTGAGATAAAAGAAAAAAAAAGGAGAAGTTGAGGCTCTGTGATGACTCAGCAGCCGAGGCACGTGATATCAGCTTTAGGTTCCCAATTCCCAAAAAGGTTGAAAGGTTCTCCTTTTCGCGGTATCAAAGCCAAAAAGACGAGAAGAAATGAGCAAGAAGAAGACAAGATAAAGAGCAGCATAAAAAACAAACATGGGACTGGCTGAACTACCTCTTGAGTTGGTAATAGCTATTGCCAAAGCGTCACGAAATGCACACGATATCAATACCCTTGCCCGAACCTGCCGGCGCTTTTACCAGGGGCTGAATACCTTCCTGTATCAATATAGTATTCGATACTCTGGAGGAAGCGGAATGTATCGCGCGTCAGACACCGGCAACGCTGCCGCAGTTGGAAAATTTCTAGATCACGGGGCCGACCCTAACGCTGCGTCTTCCGGCCCACCCCTGATCCTAGCAGCAACTCGCGGTCATTATAATGTCGCCGAGCTGCTGATAAAGCGATGCCCTGATCTGAATATAAACATCCGGGATCCTGGTAGTCATTATTCAGCATTCTTTTGGGCGATCGTGAAGGGAAATGAAGAGTTAGCAGCCCTGTTACTTAACGCAGGGGCGGATATCAATCTGGGTGATGATGAAGGCAATACCCCATTTTCTGAATCCATAGAGGAAGGCAGCACTAAAAAAGTAAAATGGCTGCTTGATCATGGAGCAAAATTCGAGACTGATGTACCGCACGGTGATACTGCATTAACAATTGCTGCAGAACATGGAAACGAAGAGATTGTCAGACTCCTACTTGAGAAAGATATTGATCTAGATCATATGAATGAGGAAAATCGCACTGCCTTGTCCCTAGCAGTTGAAAATGGATATCTGGGGATTGCCAAGCTCTTGATACATAAAGGAGCCTCCATCGACATTGTGAATGAGGATGGCATGACCCCTTTAGGTGGAGCTACCGAATACGGGCATGTGGACATCATGGAACTGCTGATTGATAATGGGGCTGACATCGATTTTCTGGACAGCAACGGTAGCTGCTGTTTAGCTATTGCAATGGAGGAAAATCAAATGTCAGCCTTCGAACTCCTGCTTAAGAAGGGGGCTAACATAGACCTACAAGATGACACAGGTAGCACCCCGCTTCATGTGGCCGCTGGTCTTAGGAATACTGAATTTGCCAAATTGCTTCTTGAACATGGAGCAAATATAGAAGCTAAAGACTCAGCCGGAGATACCCCCTTATCATCAGCTACAAGAAAAGGGTTCCTTGAATCCGCCACTCTGCTTCTTGATCGTGGAGCGAATATAGAGACTCGGAATGATAGTGAGCACACACCGTTATTTACAGCGGCGACTTTTGGGCATATGGACCTGATAAACCGTTTAATTGCGCGTGGAGCCTCTGTAAATGTCAGTGATGAATTTGGCCGAACTCCACTGTTAGTCGCTATTGCATCCAAGAATGACAAGCTACGTGCTGTGTTGATAGAAAATGGAGCAATTCATGATCATGATGCCAATGACGCCATTGATACAGAAAGCACAACTAATGCTGGGTAATACGGGTTCTCTTATTGAGTATATTGGTCAACTACTATGCCCAGCTTTCTTTCGTTCTTCTCTTTCCTTTTCGATGGATTAGTTATCTTATAAAAATTAGTGGCATATTTCGATTTCCTTAAAGATACCCAGGAACTTGCAGCGCTATAAATAGTATCGCTATATACAAGTACATCGATTGCTCTATCTTAGGTTGGAACGGGAAACAGTAAAGACGTCGGAAAGAGATGAGAACGAATAGTATTCTATTCATACATCATGCTGTATAAGTACTTCATTTCAATTCTCCGCTCACTAATGATTGGGAACAAAGAGCAAAGCTCGTATAAAAAAAAAAAAATTAGGGAGACCGCGACAAAAGTAGTCATAAGATACGCAAAAGAGGAGAATGGGGATATATAACTGACATGTCTGAAAAAGAAGAAACAAGCAAGGAAAAATGCGGCAAACCAATCGTATCTGGCTTTTGACTGATCAAAACACCAGCGAATTAAGGTTGACCACCAAGGCCAAACAAACAAGTAACGAGAAAAATCAGGATATCCAACTTGTACAAAGAAGTAGAAATAGCACAATGTACGGAGTACGCAGGCTGCCGGCGGGGAAAAGCAAGCGAAGATGGTATGGCGGGAAATTGTGGAGAGGAAAAAGGAAAGATAAGATGAAATCGAAAGACCCTTTTCGCAAGAAAAACGTGCATGACCAAGGCATAAAAATAAGTAGGTAATAAATGGTAAAAAGGCGTAGTAGAGAAATGTATCAAGCTCTAGGTAAAAGCAACCAAGGTTAACTGGTAAACTGTATATGGAATTAAATCGAGAGAATCGTGACCAGCATTACTTGGACGGGCAAGTAGTGTAGGGATGACTACGATGACATAGGCCTCGGAGCCGGTTTGTCAACGGAGGTATCCATGTTCGTTGCATTTTGCTCCGAGGGTTCTTCATCACGCCGAAGCTGATTGTCGGAATTGGTGGAAATGGAGTCTTTGGTGCGAGAATGGCTGTAGGTGACGTCCGAGAAGAGGCCATTGCTGGACGACAGGTCTGCAACTGTGCCAGTTGACATTCTTGACATCCTGCTATTTTTTTGCGGAGTTCCATCGTTGCTCTTTGGGGATACACCAGCACTGGAAACTCGCATATGACCCTTGGAAGTCTTAATGAGATGGCCGCTCTCGACTCGATCTTGAATCATCTCATCCAGCATGCGCGACATTTCATCAACGCTCTTTCGCTTCCTATCTCTATCTTCGGCGCTTAACTTCACCGGCGGAAGAAGGTTGGGGCTGACCCGTCCCAATACCGAGCCAGAGCCAACGCCACTATTGCTAAATAATGAGTTCGTCTCGCTGTGATGGTTGTTGTGGCTGTGGCTGTTGTGATGGGGTAATATGGCGTTGTTGATGCCCATGATCTTGTAATCTGCTCCCACAGGTGGCGGTGGGTGAAGCGGTGGAGGTGTAGGCGCAGCATCTGCTCGATTAGTTGCGTTTGTGCTCCCGCCAGTCAGGTGTGCCATGTCCCTTTGCCTCGCTGCCGATCTCAGTGCGGCCACCATTCGATCTTTGTCGTCCAACTGTAATCGTAAGTCTGCGATTTCCATGTCCTTCTCCCGCAAAAGAGAGGCAAGGTCCGAATCATTATTTGAAGATGTCGTGCTACACGATTTGAGATGGTGGTGATGGTTCAGGCCCATGGAAACACGAGAATGACTTGATCGACGGGCTTGAAGTAGTCGACGCTCAAGCGTTGAGATGTATCTGTTTTTGTCTGCAAGGTCGGCCTGGAGTGCATTTACTTGGACCTGCAAGCTTGCCATGCCGTCCGCGAATTCACCGATCATCTCATCGTCGTCATCTTGGTGATGGGCAAAGGGGGCAACTGCGTTGGCATGGCCAGCACTTGCACTGCTCTTCATTGAGGCAAGAGATGTAGAGCGATTCAATGCTGTACCGGCACCCAGTGTAGAATGAGAAACGGAGGATCGTAGTGATCGAATATCCACGGAGCCTGGGCTGGTTTGGGAGGAGAACCTAGCTAGACTTGCATTGACGCCAGTTGATTTTGAACATAGGATCAACCTGTTTAAGTGCTCAATTCGTTCTTTCAGCGCGGTACGAGCAAGCTGCATCTCCAGCATTTGTTCTTCGTGACGAAGCGCGGCTTCTTTTTCTCTGGCACGCTCTTCTTCTTTTGATTCTGTCTCGGAGGTGGTGGTTGGTGTCTCCGCTTTGGCTTGATTCTCCAATTGACGACGTAGAGACTGGATCTCCATTCTGTACCTCTCAAGCAAGACCCTGCTGCCTGCATCGCCTGTACCACTGCCCAAAGACTCCTCGGCTCGTTTTGCGTGGCTGACGATGTTATTCTTTGCTCGTGCAGCGAACTTGAGCGTGTTCATGGTTTCGTTCGTATGTGACTGGGAAGATGCAGCGGTTCCGCCAGACCCAACCTGGATCGTACATAGAATACTGACAAGGGAGTTACCCGAGAGTGCGGGCTGTAGCAATCGAGTGAGCTTGCTGTCTCTGTAGGGTAAATGTTTTCCTTCCTTGTCTCCATTTTTGCCCTCCTTCTCAACGCTTAGACGAGCAATGACTGTTCCAAGGGTAAGCAAACTCTTGTTAATATGGGCACCTTCTGCCCTGCGTTCCTTGCTTTCGGCAGCACGCTCGGAACCAGCGAGATCGATCAGGCTGAGGGTTGATACACGGACTCCACCGGGAGCAATTGCAGCCCGCTTCTCATGCCCAGCTACAGGAGCTCGCTCTCTGCTTTCCACAACAATCTGGACGACAGCATGACTTCGAGAACTTCGTGAGTTGAACTGCGTACTGGACGTTCTCCTGGAATGGTCTCCTCTGGCGATAACACGTAGCAATTGGGTTGGGCTTTGGACTATTTCCTCCTTGAGTGGCGTAGCGTAAACTCCTCGCTTGCTATCCTCGCGAAGCTTGATCTCTTCTTGTTGCTGGCCTTGGGCCCCAGTTCCATTTCCTTGCCCCGATGCGGACATGGATAACAGATCGTGGATTTTCTCGTTGTATATTTCCAGATAACTAACTCTGAGCAAGAATTCGCGATGGGGTGTTTCTCTGATATATGAGAAGATATCTGTGATCGCAAGGGGAATGACACCGGGAGATGTAGCGGTTCCCTGCATAGAGAACGTCTTTCCAGTGCCGGTCATTCCATAAGCAAAAACCGTGCCATGGTAACCTTCCATGACACGGCGGACAAGTCGTTTCGCAGATGCATCGTACACCTTAGCATTATTATCATGCGTGGTAAAAACATTATCTATCGAACAGTTAATTCATCCCGCCATGTTTGTGTCGAAAAGGTCGAGTGTAAAGATTGATAATTACCGTAAAAATAATCGCCGCCTTCTTTTCCTCTATACGACACCAAACTCCTTCTACCGTCGACCAACCATTCTCCTTCAGAGTTTTTGCCCTCTCCGGACGACAGGTCTGGTCGAACTCGCACACTTACCAGGACATTTCCTTTGCCCTCTCTGCCCTTGGGACTTCGATTCGAACCGCCTGTCGAGTCATCAACACCATCTCGCCCTCGCCGTGTGCCTTCTTCATCATCATACGTGGTGGCACTGGTCGAATACGAGTCCTGGGCGGATGAGCACCGACTTTGGGTGGGCGATACTATACTAGCGTGGCCTCCCGAGTTACGAGAGTTGGGTATCGATTTACCATCCCCGCTACCGTTGAGCAGACTTGGTGTTTTTGAGTTCTTCAGTTGCGACCCCGCGCCAGTATCTATGCGCGGAGCCTTTTTCTTCGTCCTGGGATTCGGCACTGACCTTGGGCTATCGGGGGGATTTCCTGAGAAAGAAGATTGAGTGGAGAGAGAGGGTCGACTGGCCTTGGGGGGTTGGGGGAATGAAGCAATGCTCACGGTCCGGCGTACGGCTTTGTCTGGGCTTCCAGGGGTAAGGCATACCGAGGGGGATCTGAACGAGCTTTTACTCGGTGAAAGCGACGATATTCCGAGATTAGATGGAACCGCAGACTTGGTCTGGACGGCGGAGGGAGTTCGTAATTTTGAAGGAAGGGGGGAAGTTGCGTATAGCTTAACCGAGTCGCCGGGCCCTGGCATGCTTTTCCTGGTTTTCGAAGCTGGTATCGGAGGAAGGGCTGATCTCGGAGGGCTTCGAGGAGGTGGGTTAGAAGGCAACCGAGTCGGTTGCGGTATTGTCGAAGTCATGTTTGCAATCTGGAGGGAGCAACGAATATAACCATAACCTCACCCAAATATCTGCCAGAGATGATCAAAGATGGGGTTAGAATGGCTATGAGCGACGACAAAGATAGCGAGAATTCGGCTAGACAGCGCTGTTCGTCTCTTTCCCCTTCACTCAATCTTTCTTTCGGTTGAGTGAGGGATGGTATGACGACGTCTATCAGGGTGTAATATGAGATGTTGCGCGTGGATTTGGGATTGTGCTATGGGCCGGTTGCACTATGCTTCACGACTTGCATGAGACATCTTCGAGATTTTGTGCGACAGGGACGATAAATGGCATGCAGCGGACAATGCGAGGAGGCCAGTATAGGCGCATGGAATGGGAGGGATCACCGGAAAACCCCCCCAAGCAGGAAAAGGGTGACGGAGACAGCAGGCCGGAACGAACAGCCAGCCAGCCAGCCAGCTCCCAGGCACGCACGCACGCAAGCAAGCAGAAACAACAGCTGCAGGAATACTCCGTAGACGCAGCAGCAGCAGCAGCAGCAGCAGTAAAGAGATGTGTCGAAAGGTGAGCCGGGGGGCCTGCCGGAGAACGCTGTGTAATCTTTGGGCATCAGTTACAGAGACCTGCGCAGGGGTGGCCGGGCGGTAAGGGAACCAAGGTTTCCTCTAGGATGTCGGCCGTTCGCCTTGCACATATGTAGAGACTCGCCCGCAAGGGAGTAGCCGGGCATTATATATCAATGCACATAAACATGATATATGTATATCACCACAGCTAGACCTCGAAGAATGGGAGAAAAAGAGCAATAATCTGAAACAAGCTTACATACAGATGGCCGTCAATGTGTCGAGTCGTGCTTGTTTGCCGTTCTTTTCTTAGAATCGGATAAGAGTCTGGGACTGGGAGGAGGCGAAAAGTCGAGTGAGGCGGGTGGAGGAGCCGTGCAGTGGGCGACGCAGTATATCACTCCGTCGATTCAATTAACATATAAACAAAACACATTAAGGGACGCAACGACCCAAAATAATAACACGCCGATGCAAAAGATGGATTGCGAGCAGGCTGAAGACGATAATGGGGTGCGATATTCCTAAGAAGCGCTAAAAAAAGGGGCAGAGAGAGAATCAAAGATGATAGGGAGAGCGGGGACTTTAGAGAAGGGGGTAAACAGAAACGGACAAGGTTGAAAAAAAAAAAAAAAAGAGAGAGAGACCCAGAACACTTCGATCAAATAATGGGGGAGCGAAAACACGAAACGAAAAACAGACACCAAGAAGAAGGGAAGCAGAAGAAAAAAATATCTGATCCCCAAGAACCAGTGAGCAGGAAATATCGAATCTTAGTTGATTTATTTAAAAGCATGCAGGCGTGCGAGCTTAAAAAGCGTCTGGCCACACACACCTCTTCCAGTCCTGGTCCCTCAAGGTCTTATCGAGCACATACTACCCAACCACGGCCGTCGCCAGAAGCGTACAAAGAGCCAGGAGGCGCAACGACGGGACTCACAGCCGTGACAGCGTGCATAGGCACACAGATGATGGGGACCAAGGACGGGGATCCGACAGGTCGAGTGGTTGCGTTCGGGGCAGG
This sequence comes from Trichophyton verrucosum HKI 0517, assembly GCF_000151505.1. Lineage (NCBI taxonomy): Eukaryota > Fungi > Ascomycota > Eurotiomycetes > Onygenales > Arthrodermataceae > Trichophyton > Trichophyton verrucosum. The sequence goes on along the minus strand of NW_003315589.1, from coordinate 29,938 downwards.
GGGCGGTGCTAGGTTCGGTCTGCTCGGTCTCCCTGGGAGGCCAAACTAACTACCGTAAGTAATCCTTCTGCCGCTCCTGTCTATGTACGGAGTATATACGGATGCAGATGCACGCTGAGTGGCCTGGCCTCGCTGGTTACCAGCACAACACAGAGCGTGCCTGCAGGGCTACTGCTGCGGCTTGTGTGAAGACTAAAATAAAGCTGCCTGAGAGCAAGCCCATCGAGCAGCTGCTTTGGCTTGTTTCTTAAGGGGCGGGAAAAATTCTTAGTGGCTTGTAATTCCCTTGCGATCCTCGGGCCTTGCGGAGCTGATTGGCCGGTGTGGGGAGAGCGAGCAGATGTAAAAGTCAGCATGGGGCCATCAGATGGAGCTTGGGAGGACGGATACTTGCGCGAACTCCGGCCGCGATCGTCTGATCTCGCCAGGCCAGCGCAGATTCAGCGTGTCCAGCGGCTGTTGAGCGTCGCTGAAGCTGAAGAGTCGATGGGCTGAAGTCGCGAAATGCCAAAAGCGGAAAAATATCAACATGGTCACGTGGATGCTTATGTAAAGCTGTCAGGGGTAAAAACGCAGAAAAAGAAATATCAAAAGATTAAAAAGCGTTACTTTACTTACCAAAAAAAGGGACGGCGAGGAGGAGGGCAAGCGACGACGAAATACGGACGGGGTTTGCGATATAGCGCCGGGAGCAGAGTGTAAGGGCATGGATGGGACGGGCGAGGGCGAGTCTTCGATTCGCTGCCAAGTTTGTGCCTCTGAGACCGTTGGATCAGACGGGTCGAGCCATCCACACCAGGCGTGCCAATTGATACTTCTTATACGGACGGCTCCATACACCCTTTTGCCATCGCCTCTCTGCCATCGGAAATGAACGGGCGGGACGAACCTTTGCGTAAAAGGTAAGGCTGAGCAGGCGGAGAGGTCCCATGTGAAGATGTTGATTTGTGGAGTGTGGTGGCTAGGGGGTGGATGTGAGTCGGGTATCTACAGGCAGATGTCGGCTATTACAGATTGACTGGGTGGAAGGATGCTTATTTATGCGCTTATGCATGGCCAATTCGGTCGAAGAGTTTATACATGGTCGACAACCACAAGCTAATTGAGTTGTGTTGGCGTTTCATGGTAGACTTAACCATGTTCCGCATGGGATATACTTACACTCCGGCGCTCATTCAACGGGTTCCCAGCTTCGTATGCGCATACGAAAGAGCCGAACACATGATGAGCAGCTAGCGGCTTGTTTGCTTGCTTGATACTTGTATATCCCGGTCGTCACGCTGGTCACTGATATATATAGGCGAGACACTTCATGCCATCTGGTTGCAACACTCCCTGTTCCAACCCTGCCTGCTGCTAATCTTGCTCTCTTCCTCCAGGGCTAGAACCTAAGCAGAACAGGGCAGGACATGCCAGGGAAGGTTAGGCAGATGAGCTTCATAACAAGTCTGTCGGGATCTGCCAGGGCAAGACAAGGACAAAACTGGCAAGGGAGCGCGTAAGGTTAAGATTTCAGCACCAGGGGGCCTAGGTAAGTGACGAGCTTTCGTCTCGCATGTGGGATGTGATTTAGAGAAAAACTTGGAAGCAGTACTGAGTAAGTAGAGGTTGTTAAAGTCAAGAAGATAATCAATTAGTTACTTGAGAAATAAAATGCATATAAGAATATAGGTATGGGTATGGGTATGGGTATTACATCTGGCGGGAAATCAAAAGTAAATAGGAGGCAAGGTGAGCGAGTGGCATCCCCAGGCACAAGGGAGAATTGAAGAACAGAAACCAGCCCACCCATCTCTCACCTCTCCTCGCATGTCTGCTTCCATTCCCACCTTCTTCTCGTCTCCTTGCGTCCACCGTCATTATCATTCATCGTCATGTCGTGGATTTCCGCTTCCTCCTCTTCCTCCTGCTCCTCCTACCACGCTCTCAGTCTGCACACAACTCCCGCCATTAATCATACATGCCATCCTCAACATGAACCTGAAACCTCGGATCGGGGGGTGATAAAAGAGTGTTGGGGATGGGTAAAAGTAAGCGAAGCGAAGGGCATAATCAAAAAGGGGAAAAAGAGAAGTGTCGAACAACCAGAGATCTATATGTCGTTTTTCGCATCAAGCCGCCGGATATCAAAGGAAAGGAGAAGAAAAGGCGTTGTAAAAGGTAAAATCAAAAGCAAAAAGGCTAATAAATGGTTTGAAATCAGGGTCAGGAACAGGCACAGAAGTCAAATATCAACACGCTCAATAAACTTAATCAGAAGGGGCCAAAAAATGAGTGTAAATGAAAAGATGAGATGTCAATGAAATAAAAAGCAAAATGCCACCGCCAGTGATGATGTTTTTTTCTTTTTCTTGGTTTTATGTTGCTATCCCCGTTGGATGATCTGACATTGTGGTATCAGAGCAGATGTTGTGATTGTTGAGGGAGTGCAAATCATTGTCTATGGTGGAGGAGGAGGCGGTGGTGGAGGTGGAGGAGGCGTACCACCAGCATCAGCCTTCTTAGCAGCCTTCGGGTTTGGTCTAGGCTTGACTTTTCCTCCTGTCATCCATTTGGCGAACCCTCCTGGTGCGCCAGGACGTACCACCTTCTTCGGTGCAGGTGGAGGCGGTGGAGGAGCTGGAACATCCACCACCGCAACGGGGGGTTCTTCCTCTGGGGGGGGAGGAGGTGGTGGTGCGGGTTCCGGCTCCTTGGGTTTCTCGGGTATAGGCCACATATGCATGCTAACTGACCAGTCGGGCTCGACAACAGTGTCCCAGACTTGTGGGAGGATAATGTCTCCGTTGGGACCGACTAGGTCGTAGTGTCCATTCAGGACATGTTCACCGATCAAGTCAACATGCAGGAAGGCCTGGCGGATGAGTTCTTCCATACCCTGCCATGTTTTGCAGAGGGCAAAGGGGAACTTGAATTTCCTGCCTATAGCATCTTTGAATTGAACGGGCTTCTTTGGCGGCGGTGGCTTTTTCAGGGCAGCCTCTGTTGCTGCTGCAGCTGCTTCTGCAGCCTTGGCATCCCCCGCCGCAGCGGCAGCGGCTGTAGCCTCCGCCAGCGCAATGGCAGCAGCCTCCTCAGCCTCTTTCTTTGCAGCAGCAGCAGCTTCTTCAGCATCCTTTTTAGCTTTAGCGGCGGCAGCGGCAGCGGCCTTTTCTGCTTCGATTCTGGCTTCTTCCTTTGCAGCAGCAGTGGCGGCAGCGGCAGCATCGGCAGCAATTTTCTTCTCTTTGGCGGCTAGAGCTTCAGCTGCTGCTTTGTCAGCGGCTGCTTTCTTGATGGCAGCTTCGCGAGCAGCATCGCGCTCTTCCCGTTCCTTTCGTTCTTCAATGATTAACTTCTCAAGTCGAGCGATTGCTTCATCCTTTGGATCCGGGGGTGGGGGGCTCAGCGGGAGCTGGAGGCGGCGGAGGAGGAGGTGGCGACTTGGGCGGAGATGGACTCCGACTCTTCTCTTTCTTAGCCGGGCTCGGTTCGCGACCCTGGATTTGGAAGAATGGCGGAGGCGGGAACATAGACGGAGGTATATGAGGGTACCGCTGGATATATTGGTAGTAAGCAGCCGCCGCCGCAGCAGCCTGTGCTTGAGCCTGGGCCTGAGCATGTGGGTGTCCGGCTCCGGGTAGCATGGGGTGGTGGGGAAGAGCGTGTGGATAGCCGTACGGTACCATTTCCGGAGACATATAAGGCGGTGTGCCGGGAAAAGACGGTGGGTGGCTCATGACCGGGTGAGCCATGGTGGGCTTTGGCGAGTCCTCTTCATCGTCTGGGGAGCCGCTGCGTGAACGGTGCCGGGGAAGGTGAGCATGCGGGTGATGCGGTGGGTGGTGTGGGTGATGAAGTGGCATGCGCTGACCGGCATGCGGATGGTGTGGGTGTGGCAGTCCATCTGGACCAGTGTAGTATCCGTGAGGTAGTTGTTGATGGTGTCCCTGCGGGGGAGGCGGATAGTGCCCCCCGTAGGGGTATTGCTGATGCGAGTATTGACCCATGTGTCCTCCTATAGGGTTCTGATGTCCCATAGATCCCAATTGAACAAGCTGATTTGAAGGTACTCCAGGATGAGCAGCATTAGCATGTTGCGGCTGGGGGAAGGATGGGGGTGCTGGAGGGTGCTGGTGCGGAGGATAAGGGTTGAACGACGGAGCAGACGAGGCTGGACCCTGGGTTGGTGGAGTTGGCCAGAAGCGTCTGTCTGCCGGATTTGGAGCGTAGTCTAGATAGTCGTCCTCGTCCTCCTCTTCGTCGTCTTCTTCGTCCTCCTCTTCGTCCTCCTCTTCCTCTTCGGAGGAGTCTGGTTCAGGAGATACGGGGACCGGAGGCGGCTGTGGAGGCGCCGCTCGGGCGAGAGGTCGTCTTGACCTGTGGGAAGGCACCGCGTGGACTTGTTGGACCTGGGGGTGAGGATGTTGGTGCGCGTGTGTATGCGCACGGGGTTGCTGGTGATGATGGTGCCGCCTCGAAGAACGATGGCGAGATGGCCGAGGATCGACGGGTTCGCGCAGTCTGTTTGAGGTGCGAGGTCGCGAGGCGGAGTCTGATGGCTTTAGTTCGTCAGGGTACTGGAGATGAGACCAAGGACCTCCAACTCCGTAGTCCTGGTATTCGTGGCTCGAGGTGGAAGGCGGAGAGACCTGTACACCTGTGCCAGACGAGTCGTCGTCGCTGTATGAATGATCAGAGGCGGGAGCCACGCGACGGTTCAATCTGAGCCGTTAGCATGCATTCCGTTACATCGGTCTTGATCATATACACACAGAAAGTAAATAAACAACAAGACTTACGGCATGGGACGATTGCGGCGGAAGAGGAAGTATCCGGCCAGATCTCTCCAGGGAACGGAACGATCTGGGAGAATATATCCTCAACTAAGAGCCAACGGCAGGATAATTGAGGCGAGTTGGTGTCGATGCTGGTGTCGTGGAAGTTGGTGTCGAATCTTGGAACTGCAGAAGCCGTGTAAAACCGTGTGAGACTCGGATGTCCAAGGTCGAGTCACCGCTGAAACAGGGAGTCTCGTCGCAAGTCAACGTGTATAGTATATCCGGTATTCCTGGGGTATGCGAACAGAACATGAATCCAGCTAGGGGCGGCTTTTTCTTTCTTTCTTTCTTTCTGGAGGCGAGCTGTGTTTGTGTCTATATAAACTGAATCGAAAAAGGGCGGCCTTGGCTGTTCGACAAAACAGCGGAGCTGGTTGGTATCACGACGGACTAAGAGCCAAACGAGAACAACAAAAAGAAGGCTAACCTGTACGCTATGCTATGCAGTCAGTAACAACTAACGGAGAGACGAGACAACGGGGTATATAAAGAGGAATAACGGAGCATTAGCAGGAAGCAAAAGCAACGGACGGCGGGCGGCGGGAGGTAACCAATTTAAATAAAACCGAAAGGAAAAAAGAAAAAGAGGGCGAAAGGGCAAGGCGGGCCAGGCCAGGGTGAGAGATGCACAGGTGGGGAGTTTGGCCTGCTTGTCTGCTTGTTTTTTCTTTTCTTCTTCTTCTTTTCTGCTCGTTCTGCTTCGCTCTCTATGGCCTGGTGTTCTTTGCTGCCCAATCTGTATCATGACGCTGCAGGCAGGCTGTCGATACTCGGGAACAAGCCCCCCCCTCAGACGAGGAGCAGCAGCAGCACCACGCAAACAAAGGCGGCTAAGCAGAGGCTCAGGGGACGAGGACATGCATTATGTGAGTGATGGCAGAGCGAGTGACGGACATAACTCAGCGACTGACCGTGAGATCGATCTAGATGGGCTGGCGGCCTGCTGGGCTGCTGGTTTGCGCTGCTGTTGGCGGGGGATGCTGGTAGGGCAGACGTAGTTAGGTTCGCCCAACCCAACGGCGGAGACGACCTGATGGGTACCCAGCCAGGGTTGGAGCCGGCGGAGACGCTGGACAAGAAGAACGACGCGGCAGCAAAGAGGATTTGACGGAGAGAAGAGGAGGAGGAAGAAGACGAAAAGACGAAGAGAGGAAGACGAGAAGAAGAAGCGAAAAGTCGAAGTTGAAGTTGAAGTCGAGGAGTTGATGTTTACTTTTGCCTGATCGGGAAAAGGTCATGTGGTCTGCACAGTTTTTGGCGACGACGAAGGCAGAAAGATAAAGATAAAAAGATATAAAGATGAAGATAAAGATGAAGAGGGTGAGATAAAGGAAAGGAGAAGAAAAAGCAGGTCGAGGAACGGTAGGTTTATACAGGTTATACATAGATCGATATACAGACTCGGCATAGATCTGATAGACATGCAGATACATAGAGTGATACACAGACAGATACATAGATACATGATACAGATACAGATACAGATACAGATACATGAGCAGAGGCAGAGACAGGCAGACAGAGACAGGCAGAGGGAAAGTCACCGCCTGCAGTGAGGCGGCCAGAGTGAGGCGTCGGTACTTCGAGTCTATTCTGCTGCCTAGAGGAGGCCTGCTGGCGGCCATGACTGACTGCATCTCAGGCAGCCTTCAGCTCACTCACTCATTTACTGGCTGTTATTCATTGACGACGACTGACCTGTTGCTGCTGGTATGGTTGACTGGTCGATTCATCGGTGTCGATGTCAATATCAAATACGAGCCAGAAGTAGAGAACTAAATAAGCAGACAGTTGATATATTGACTGAGCGCCAAAAGAAACGACGCAAGGGAAAAGAAAAGAAAAGGCCTTAAAGTCCTCGCTATTACGTCAATATTCGATATTCCCCATAGTCAATTGAATAGACCGAAGTGAAGAGCTAACTTAAGACGCTTTTTTACTTCCCCTCGGACGGATACTCGACGGATTGACTGACTGACTGCTGACCGGGAACCTGCCCCCCTACCCCTGACCAAAGGACGCCTCCTTTTCCTCCTTCACCACTGCTTCTCCCTTACTCATTCCTACCGGCTTCCTGCTTGTGGTGCCACGTCATGCTGTCTTCGTACTTGCTTGCTTGCTTTGCGCGTGGCGGCGTGCCTGCTTGGGTGCTCGTTATTTGGTAGGCTTGCTTACTGGTGGGAGACAGACGATGGAAGTTAGGAGAATAGTTCACTCAAGAAAGATCCCGTCGATCTACTGCTTGTATGCCTGTCTATAGAGAGAGAGAGAGAGGGAGAGCTATGTGCATCAAGCATGGCCATAAGCATATTTTTTGGAGTGCTATGCTAAGTAGATCGACGAACTCTGGAGCTGTTTCTCGCGCACACCCTCAGCTACTCCATACTTAGACTCGGATACCGACAGAAGATCGACGACGATGGAAGATGGTGCATGCACGTATGTACTGTCCCATCAGCTTGACTTGGACAGCCGGTCAAGCAGCGCCTGGGCTGCGATGAGCTCGCTCTCATTGAACTCCGGGCTCCGTCCATCCTTGCATCTCTCCGTTACAATCTCTCGCAACTTCTGCACGGACAGCTCATTGAGCTTCTGTGTCGTCTCGGCTGTTGGCAGCGTCTCGTCTCGTCTCGACTTGGGGCCTAGCCTCTCCAGCAGCCGAGCGGTACTCTACGACCACGTAAGCCTAGCCGCTCATAGAGGAGTAGTACAATAAAGGAGTAAGTGCATACCAGGTTCAGCCCGTAGTACCCGCGCAGATAATCGTCGCAGAGCTCGATGCTTCGGCAGAAGCGTCGTACAGACTCCGCCAGGGGTTTTAGCGTCGTTTCTGCGGACTCGGGGGAGTGTGTTGATATATACAGCAACTCTCCTAGCCGTGCATGCAACTATTCACTCATCAGCCAATGTCCAATTTCAGCTCAAATTCCAGTAGACGAGGACAAAAACGTACGTTCCATGCATTTGGCAGGATGAGGAGAGCTTCTTCGAGACAGAAGATAGACTGTGAAGAGAGACCCTGGCTGTGATACAGGTCCGACAGCTCACACCATGCCTCTGCATCAGTTGGGAATGCATCCAGGAACTCTACCATGCTGGATATAGCCTCACCAGCTCTGCCTAGAGACCGTAGAACAGCAACCCGTCGCTTCAACACCGGCTACACACATAGTTAGCAAACCATGTCCGGACAGCTTCAGAAATGTCTCATTACTCACAACATTGACTGGATTCTCCTTTAGAATACCGTCGTACTTCTCCAACACCTTCTTCAGCGCCGCCTCGTCCGGCGCAGTAGCCTCATCATATAGCCCTTGCAGCCCCATAACCCGCTCGTTGTCCTTTCCAAACCGACTCGACAATCTATCCAGGCACTCCCGCGCAGACTTGTCATCTCCCGTCCGTAGACAGGCAGCCAGAAGCTGCTCGTAGCTCGTCCATAGCTCCGGTGTTTCGCGCTGGGTGAAGATCGAGAAAGGGAATGAAGGGAAGCGGGAGGGCTGCGTCTGCAGGAATGAGGGAGCTTGCTGGGACAGGCGCAGCGAGGCCTGGGGGTCGGACGAGCTTAGCCCGAGCTGTGTGTGCAGGAGAGACGTAGACATCGTAAATATTATATCAGTAGCCGCATCCAATTGTCGAGTCGTTGGGGGTGGTGTTGCGGTCACTTAACACCCACGCAGTTAAACTCCGGAGTTGTAGTTGCGATCCAGCCAAAAGCAAATCGGCGGCGAGTGACGTCGGAAGAGCGCTAAGAAGTCCGCGCGATGAGTTCAACACAACGTCGCCTTGCGAAGACTTCGGCTCTGAACGCCAACCCTGGGACCATCAAGAGAGACGAACAACTGCAGATACGGCGTACGGCCTGAGCTGTTGCATGCTCTTCCCAGCCGGAGATTTATTACAGACCCTGCAGAGCTAAATATGAAATAGAACCCGCCCTCTGCCATCCCACCACAGCTTGCTCAGCCCGGCGGGATACTCAGACAGCCCCATCGACCGCCCTCTATATCGACAGTCGGTAATACTGCGGAGGCCATCTATCGCCATGTAAACTGCCTCATACTCCCAGATTTCTACAGCTGCAGCTACTAATGTGTTGTGCAGGTTCGAAAAGTCGCTGTATGACCTCATCCGAGGTCTGCGGAACCACAAGGGAAGCGAGGGCGAATATATACAGAACAGCTTGAAGGAATGCCGTGCAGAGATCAAGTCTCAGGATATGGGTTAGTGCAGCTGCCTCTTTGCTGGCAGTCTTGCCGAAACTCCTCAAACGTACCGGCGTGTGGAAGCTGACATTCCGGCAGATAAAAAGGCCACTTCGCTGTTAAAACTTATATATCTCGAGATGTTCGGCTACGATATGTCCTGGGCCTCCTTCCATGTCCTCGAGGTCATGTCTTCGCCGAAATTCCACCAGAAGCGCGTTGGATACCTTGGAGCCGTGCAGAGCTTCCGTGTTGATACTGAAGTCCTCATGTTGGCTACCAATCTTTTGAAAAAGGTTCGCATACCACAGTACACTCCGTTTTACAAGCTACGGTTGCTGATATCATACAGGATATTGTATCTGCTCAGGTTCCTACGATGTCCCTGCCTCTCATCACACTTCCGCATATCATCTCGCCCTCTCTTGCATTGTCACTGCTCTCAGACCTGTTACCTCGCTTGACACACTCACATTCAGTAGTAAGGAAGAAAACCGTGGTTAACCTCTACCGGCTGTCGTTGGTATATCCGGAGGCATTCCGCATAGCGTGGCCAAAGATAAAGGATAGATTAATGGATACAGAAGAAGACGGGAGTGTCACAGCAGCCGTTATCAATGTCGTCTGTGAACTAGGCTGGAGGAGGCCACAGGACTTTCTACCTCTGGCACCACGTTTATTTGAACTACTGGTTGACGGAGGGAATAATTGGATGGCCATAAAAATAATCAAGCTTGTAAGTTTGCCCTTCTCAAGTTAACCAAGAGATATATAGCAGCTAACAGGGGGAATCAGTTTGCTTCGTTAACTCCGCTTGAACCAAGATTAGTTAAGAAGCTCATACGGCCTCTAACTAACATCATTCAAACGACGTCTGCTATGTCTTTATTATATGAATGCATCAACGGTATCATCCAGGGTGGCATTCTCGATGGTGTAGAAGGGATCCGTGAAGGAGAGGTCATTGCACAATTATGTGTAGATAAGCTCCGAGGCATGCTTGTGTTGGAAGAGGATCCCAATTGTAAGCTCACCCTCGTTGGAAGCACGATGGTTTAACACTAACATATTCTCAGTGAAATATGTTGCGCTCCTCGCATTCAACAGGATCGTGACGACTCATCCCATGCTAGTCTCAGCGCATCAGGATGTAATCATGGGATGTCTTGACGACAACGATATTTCTATCAGACTTCAGGCCCTTGAACTGGTTTCGGGGATGGTCGCTAGTGACTCGCTGCAGTCTGTAGTCAATCATCTAATTACCCAGCTGCAGACGTCCTCTGCTGTTTCAGACGGTCCTACTGCCACTACTTCTCTACTTGCACACATTACCCCGGCTGCAGACCAGGACGATGAAGACCCGGAATCTCACCTGGAGCTCGCTAGACAGGATAGGATGGCTCCACCCCCACTCCCGAACGAATATCGTCTGGAAGTTCTCCACCGAATCTTAGACATCTGTTCGCGGGATACATATTCCAACCTCACCGACTTCGAGTGGTATGTCGATGTCCTAGTGCAGTTGGTCCGGCTAATTCCACCGGTCAGTGCCTCCAAAACAAACGATGAGCATTCTTCCAGGGACGCCCATGACCAGAGAGCAGATATATCCAATCGAATTGGCTCTGAGCTCCGCAATGTGGCTGTGAGAGTCAGGAGCGTCCGCCCTGAAGCAACTCGCGCAGCCGAAACACTGGTGCTCATAGATAATCGAGCCGCTCTGTTTCCCTCCTCTGGTACTTCAAGCACAAACCTACTAGAGCCCATTGCCTGGATAGTGGGTGAATATGCCGAGTATCTTAACTTCCCCGACCAATCGCTTTCATCCCTTATACATTCATCCAATCTGAGTCTTTCTCCAAAGGTTCTTTCAGGATATATTCAAGCCATTCCCAAAGTCTTTGTTCAACTTACATCTCAATTCTATGACTGGAACATAGACAGACAGGGAGAGGTATCGCTCTTGCTTGCACGGATCACCGATTTCTTGGAGAAGCTTTCCTCCCACCCAGAGTTGGACGTGCAGGAACGGGCTATCGAGTTCTTAGAACTTTTACGCTTAACAAAGGAGGCGGTATCAACATCAGACATTGAATCGGGGAATGTACCTCTTCTTGTTTCCTCGGCTATACCAAGCTTATTTACTGGCCTAGACCTTAATCCTGTAGCAGCCGGCGCGCAGAAGAAAGTCCCGATTCCAAGTGATCTTGACCTAGATCAACCAATAAATCCTCGGTATATCCACATCCAACGTGAATCAAGCAATGGTTGGCTTGATTCCTCTACCCACGATGAATGCTATCAATTCTACCACATACCAGACTCGACATCCTTTGTCACCAAGCCACAAAAGGAGATCCTTTCCCCCACTCCTATCCAACCAACTTCTTATCAGAATCTTTCCGAAGGGATGTTATCTGAACCTGCAGATGCCGTCGCCAAACGGCGTATGGCAAGGAGAGAGCGCAATAAGGATGATCCTTTCTATATCGGCCTCGGACAAGGTGAAGGGGAATCATCAGATTCAGCTACACCGTTCAACCAGGCGCTACGTGGTGCCAATGAAGAAGACCTAGATCTTGACTCAATTCCCATCATTGATCTAGCAATTGGTCAACAGAACTCAGGAAACCCAGATATCCAAAAGCCACGCAAACCAAAACGCAAAACGAAGCCTAAGAAAGTTGAAATCATAGGAGATGAAACACTTGAATTTGAAAACCCGTCCTCACCTACTGTTCGACCCGCTTCTGCGCCAACAGGACCCGGAGCAACAAGACCCAAGAAATCGTTGCTGGAAGTTGATTCTAGCGGACTAGGGCAGCTGTCTCTTGAGGAAGATAGCGGCCTAACACCTGGTGTTGGTGATATAGCAAGAAAAGAAGCAGAGGATGCAGAAATGATGAAGGCAATGGCAGAAATCCAAAGATTGCGTCTAGAAATGCAACGGGAAGCAGAAGCCATTCACGGCAGCAAGGAGGTTCCTGCTGAAGGCAAGCTGATCAAGAGGAAAAAGAAGAAGAAGGTTGTATCTTCTAAGAAAACCAAGTCTGCTTCCCAGGAAGCAGAGGGTGAATCCTCTCAGCCTCAGGAGAAGGCTGCAGATGAGGAAGCTGGAGCTCCTGTGGTAAAGAAAAAGAAGAAGAAGAAAGTCGTTGCATCTCAGAAGGAGACGCCCGTGCAAACGGAAGGTCAGGAGTAGTTTGTCCATACTATACAACTAGGGGGAGTTCGGTTCATTCGACCTAGGAAGCTTTTTTGGATTTTTATTTGCATAAGCGGGTAATATGCACCTATCTCAACGAAGTGATGGCTAACTTTGTGGATATGCATGATAGATATGACATATTTTTAGAGTTGAAAAAGTATTGCATAGTTTACATAACTAAAGGAATATTTATCAGGAATTTTGTATGTATGGTTACTTCAAGCTATCAGAAAGGTATTGATTCCGTCAAAACCGAACCCCCCTTTTTTACCGCAGGGATGATAATAGGTCTTAAATTCTTAAAATACAAAAGCTAGAGAATACGCCACAAATAATGGCGCTTTGAAAGAATGAAAATTAAAGCAGAATATCAACAATGGAACGAGGCAATGCTAGGTTGAAGGTATAAGGTGGATGATAAAAAGATTGTAAAGGTGTATCTCTTAGCTGGTCCATTTGGTGATGAAACTAGAGAAATGACCCAATATGGCAGGGACAACTCTAAGTAGTTCGAAAACGAGACCGCCGCATAGGACAAAAAGTAGTAGGACTGGCGGTAGGAGACAAGTTAGCAGCTGTATTTGATATCCGAAAACACGGAGAAATAAAGATCGCAGTATATGCTGGCCACTATATAATATCACATACCAACCCAGCCCATAGATATGGGAGACTTGGCCTTTGGTTTCGTCTTAACCGCCGCTTCTGGCTTTCCGCGCTTGGATGCCTCCTTTTTGGCAAATCTCTCGTTGGCCCTTCGCTGTTGGGGAGTTTGTGGAGCCTAATGATTGTAAGCAAACAAGTTAGATTGATTGATTCAAAAAGCAGCTAATTATAAGGAAACTTCATAGCTGGCATACCATTTTTTGTTATAGACCTGGGAGGTTAATATAGATAATAGAATCAAGGGGGTGGACGGTTGTCGCTTATTGGCGCAAGAGCTTTCAAGAATCGCCCAAGTAGGGACTTAGTGGGATGTGAAAGAGTATGTATCGAAGGGTATCGCCCAGTTCTGAACTGGATGTGTATATGTATCACAGTGTTGGGCGAGGGTGGTCAACTGGCCAACTGTCCTCTAATTGAGGCACCAATCCTGGGTGGAGTGTGGGTGAAATAAAGGTAGTGATAGGCTTTAAAACAAAAATCGAGCGTATCTGGAGGTCCTTCGAGCGAATTGAGTCATAAAGAGCGCTGCTGGCCGTTTATCTCGTCGGTGATCATTGATGTGCGTTCGAATATCGAAAGTGAACACGAGAGCATCTTTCATGATGTCAGTCGCTTATGTCATCTGCATGATTACGTTATCTCGCCAAGCCTTTTGCTTTTTCTGTGATTAAAGTTAAAGATGACGAGGAGACGAAGATACAAACATTCCAATCTCCAGCAGGTTCAGCTTGAAAGCTTGACATCGAACCCCTTTACACAGAGTACTGACCTGGTACCGTTTGATATTTCATACAAAATGACCTACGTTTGCCGACGGAGCTATAGCAGCAACTCCAAGCCACCCTCGCCTCATGTAGGTACACCAGATGAGTCCCGACCTCCAGGAACAAGCTCACTAATCTGTACATTTAGGTCATGGTATACAAGAACTTTGGCCGCCCCTTTGTAAAGATATTCATAGGCTCCTTGGTCTGCTATCAAGCTGCTTATTGGGCATGGAATAAACTAGAGCGGGAAGATATAATTCACCGCAGCGGCAGTGGAAACGGTATGCAATCTCTCCGTTTTCTCCCATTTATTCATACTTATTTCCGAGTCATTAGGAAAACCCGCGCAAGCGCCAAACAATTGATTATTCTGGGAGAATGAAATCTTCTTTATATTTGTCGTGCAACTGATGGCCTTTAGAGCCGAGTCAGTGTCATATCAATTGAATTTTACGGGCATATTGGACCGACGAAAAGTCTGACCTCCAACCGGAGTATCGGAGTTACAATTTCGAGTATATGATTTCTGGGAAATTCTACGATTGAAGAAATCAAACAGAAGAGGGTCTTCATACACCTTCTGCTCGGACAAATTACGACCAGCACGCGCCGCGTATCATAATACAAGCTTGGTTCCCTCCCGTTCAAGCGAGATGATAACTATTACCCGCTCGATTACAGCTCATACCCTTTATCCTGAATGGTGGTACTGATTTGGATTGAGCAGGGTCAAGGCAGAACTGCAGCAGTCCTTAACTTATGATTGTTTCTTACTATCCACATGTATTTACTACCAGTCCATCAACTAGCCCTGACTGATTGCGAGCGAGCGTGAAATTGCCTTGATATTAAACTGCTATTTACAGCTAGCTTCTCGATGACAAGCATACCATTATGACTCTACCTAGTTAAAAGCAAAGCCATAGGAGAAAATCCCTTTTTAATCAACATCTCTCACCACCCCCGGAACCAAAATTAGGCAGTCTCGTTGTTCAGTCTGTCCAGAACATCCTTCGGGACATATGATGGGTCGAACTGTGCAATGCCAGCGCAGAACTCCTTGATCTTTGGAACTTCGATAATCTTGTTCCACCACTTCTGGAAGTTGGGAAGCTCGGAAACTTGTTCGGCATACCACTCGTCTCCGCCGATTCTCTTTGCCCAGAAGAACCATGGAACCAAGCAAATGTCGGCGTAGGTCATCTTACCACCAACAAGCCACTCCTTGTCTTTCAATCCCAAGTCGACGACACCCATAACACGACGGGTCTCCTTAGCATATCTGTCAACAGCAGACGGGAACTTCTCGACGTGATACCATTTGAACCCTGATAACATGAGTGACTTGGTTAGCTAGCCCGTCACCTTGCCCTAAAGAATTAACGAGGATCATGATCTGGTGAACGTACATGAGAATTGGCCGATATATGGGCCTTGACCACTGACTTGGAAATGCAGCCACTGTCTCAAGTGGTATTTCTCGTGCAGCGAAGAGAAAGAGATGGTGTTCTCCTTGTCGTATTCGTCAACAAGGTACTCTACAATGGCACCAGACTCCCAGAGATAGAGGCCAGTGTTAGGGTCGTGGATAGCAGGACAGCGGCCATTGGGGTTTATGGCGAGGTACTCGGGCTCCTTGCACTGTCTGAAGTCGGTAGACTTGAGCTCATAGGGGATGTTCAGGATCTCGAGGATGATGGCCACCTTGACGGGGTTGGCTGTGGGGTAGATGCCGTAGAGAACCAACGGCTTGATGTCTCGGGGAGCCATTGTCAGCGTAGATGTATAGAGGTATACTGTCTATCGATTGTTACTTGGAAAGAAGATGGATTGGATGGTTAGGAACTTGATGCCAGAGTCCAGCATGCCGTCTTATTTATACATGCCGACGAAGCTCGCAGCCCCTCCATTCCCGCAACGCCCAGCCAGCTGTCTCCCCACAGCGGCCCTTCACGGCCAAACCCACGATTGGATACATTGCGATCATACATATGATTAGCGCCGCGGATTATAGAGCGCGAGGTCCGAAATCAAGGCAGACTGTTTAATAATCTCTCAGATATGACTCTTCGATATACGGATGGCTGAAATTCCATTACATCCACCTATATCACAATTATAACAACATAGAGTGAAGCATTCCTCTTCCTATTGTGTATGTCAAGCCATATCTTACTCTATCCTATTTACCTTTCGGAGAGATCTACTATTTTCGCCCTTTCTGATATCTCTGCGGAGCATTTGCTCCCATTTAAGCTTAACTAACTAGTTATTGAAACAAAACGTCTGTCTGGCCCCACACGATGGTTGTTTCTGAGATATTCGTAATCCAAGATGAAGTATTGAATTGACCTTGTGTCTAGAACCAAATGGAATACTTACTCTTCTAATCCCTTGACTTCCCTAAGGCCTAAACCTACCCTATCTAAGTGTCACTAGATTGTATAGGAGTTGCAGCAGAAAGGGAGTATGGCTTAAGATATAGATAAAACAGAGACTCAACTATATCCTGAGAAGAATGTTAGGTGATTACGGTGTTATTTCAGCAACTCGGTCTTCAAACGCTGGCATCCGAGCGATTAACTAGGCCATTCAATAACTAATCAGGAGTCCAGCCAATGCTGCTAGTTAACTCCGAGAGGCAGGGGGGCATGCAGACTAAACATGGGCGAACAGGCAGCAATCCACGATGCATGAGGGGCACAGTTCATAGTGCCAGAGACAACTTAGAATCACAGTCGGAACCACCTACTCAGTCGTCCTTTGGTGTCCTCATTTGGTGACAAGCAACAAAGAAAGATATCTTAGTTTCAATCCTATCCATCCAGCAATATGTGCAGATACTTTGATGCTCCGATTTTGCCTGAGCTCTGCAGCCAGGACCCAAAGCACGTTGTCACGATCCGGTACTACGACCTCTGTGATAATCCCCAGGCGCTGGGAACGTATCGTCACTGCTCGAATGCCTACGCTTCTCCGGGAAGTAATATTTTGTTGGGTTCTTCTCGAGCGCCACGAGACTGTGCTACCTGCTTGAACCCGAACAACGTTTCTGTTGCGGTAAGGCTCAAGTAACCCATTTGTGACTTACTTAGTTACGGGCAGCCAAGTTAACGTTATATCTGTCTGTCCAGTACTACCTCAACCGCGAGATTGCTGCCGTTGTCTTCCGGAGTTAGGCCCACTACCAAACACGGCCACAAGCTTACGCTACCGTTCCACACCGGGGTTCATCTTGAAGTGCCTTGGGGCATTTTATATATGTAACTACCTAATCACTAGGTTATGCCTATCTGCCTCTCAGACGTGGAGAACCCACATTTAGTTACCACGAAATTATTAGATTGTTAACTGGTTAACTTAGTTTATCAAGCCCCTTGCTACTCCATCTTAGTTAACTAAAGTAATCAAAGGGCGTTGGGGCCTGTCGTGAGAGGTTATTTTATTGAGTGCACCCATGGAAGGGTAATTTTGAAGCTCCCCTACAAAGCCCTTACTTAGGCAGTGAGCTCGTAGCAGATGGAACCATTTTTAGGTATAATACAAGTCACGTGGATGGAGGTTTTAGTCAAGGTTCCAAAGTTAAGTAAGTAGTGGAGCCTGGGCTGGACTCAGGGTAATCTAAATGTTTAAAATACTGCTGCTTTCTCCAGTTCAAGAGTCCACCATCAAGCAAAAAGATGGCAAAACCCGCAGAATTCTCGGATAAACTCCTTGGTCTTGGGATGATGAGTGCTGTCATCGCACTCGATGACCACACCGCGCATAAACTTCCCTTGATCCCAGAGTATCACGATGCTGTCCTTACCGAGAGGAGAATTTTCGAGCGGCTCGGAGACCACGACTGCGTTGTCAAATACATACGCCCGGAAGGAAATGGCCTCATCCTCGAAAGATTACGGTATCCGCTTCGTAAACACCTCTTGAATCTCCAAGAAGATGGAGGTCCCCCCCCTCACAGAGACGAAATACTGAGATGGGCAATGCAAATTCTGCGTGGTTTCCAACATCTTCATTCGCATTCGGTATATCAGTTCGACATTGGCTGCCATAATATTCTGCTTGACTTTGACAACAATGTAAAGCTGTCTGACTTTTCAGGCTCGCTGATTGACGATGGCAAAGTCGAGGTTTTGCCAGAGACGCGCTCTACTCATCCGTGTCTAATACGCACCAAAGGTCCCATGCCCCTTGAACCCACTGTGAAGACGGAGCTCTTCTCCATAGGCACCGTGCTATATGAAATGTCAACGATCTACAAGCCATATCATGACAAAGGAGATAGTGAGGTAGAGAAACTCTACCTGAAGGGTTTATTTCCAGATACCACCGGTCTGCTCCTAGGCGACATTATACAGAAATGCTGGACCGACAAGTACAATGATACCAAGGAAGTCATCGAAGATCTTCAACAAATTCAGCCTGGGCTCAATGACGGAACCGAGGTGCAGGGCTCCAAATATCACGGGAATCATACGTACGTATTGCCGTGGCTAACTGCTCTGCACTTAGCTAACCCATATTTTCTAGCTTCATCTCTGGGCTATCTACATTTATCTTTCTTGTTTCGGCTGCACTTGTAGCAAAGCAATGCATGCATCCTCAAGTCGCATAGTTGGCACCAGCTGCACTACGTATTCTTGTATTACATACAAGCGTACATCAGTCTGGACAGGCAAACCCCATTGGAACAGGATACCCGTGCTATCAGCTATATGATATGCAACGGTATGTATATATACAACAGGATTTTTTTCTTCGTTGGCCGCAGGGTTTAAACCTTGGAGGACGGGTATGGAGTCAATGGAACCTGGAAACAAATCCCGATTCACCTTGTGATAAAGCCCATTCAGGTTTTTAGGCCATGTGGTCCCCTCTTTGTCTTTGACGATTTTGACTCGATATGTGATTGCCCTGGAATTGGACAATTGGGTGAAGGATATTGAATACCCATTGGTCGCCTTGTTATAGAGCGTTGGATTAATATGTTTGAGAGAAAGCATCACCGAAACCAGCACCACATCAAGATACCGAAACCCTGCTTGGAGATATTGTTATAGAGAGCATCAATACACTTCAGCTTTGTTTAGGGATGTTATATTTTATGCAGCATCTCCTAGGAAATCTCATCCTAATCTAGACTTTCTAGTAGTCTCTACAACATAGAATATATAATCAGATAAAAGAAAACCTACCACCTGGCAATATATCATAAAAATAGCCAAAAATATGACCAATAACTGTCAAATTCATCCGACCAATGGCTTTTTCACCACAGCTCTAAAGGGGAAGCGAAATGCATTTCTCTTTCAAAGTCATGGCTGGAACAAGATTCAGTCACGTGGCTGATCAACTTCGTTGAGGTTCCTCCAAGCTTGTTTCTGGCTAAAAAGAAGCCGGCAACCAAGTAAAACAACCAACCGTTGAGACTCCAAGGAGACATCCTGGTCAAAGAGAGAAAGATATATAAATACGATGGGCGGATATAATGAGAACGAGAGCGCCGAGTCGCACCTGGCGAAGGTATAGCTTCCACGATTCCTAGCCCAGACCCCGCACCGTTAAGAGTGACAGCATTGCTAACTTCTAGTATTATCATAGGCATTTCAAGACATAGCTAAGTAAGTGGCACCAGGCCGCATTTTTGGACCGTTATATATATCTATAAGCGCGAGAATCCATATCTAACATCTTGTGTCTATATAGAGGCGAGCAGACAGCGCAAGCTATTGAGAACCATCTTACGCGCATAGAGCAGGAGATAGATCGTCTTCTTGGATCTGTTGAAGCGGAAAAGGAAGACGGAGACGAAGTAGCCAAAGACGACGACAAGGAGAAGCAGGAGAAGAAGCAAGAAGAAGAAGAAGAGAATGGGTCTGACGAGCAACAGAAGGGGGATAAGCAATGAAAGATAAAACTATTGGAAACCAAACAGTTTCTCCAGCTCGAAGAGCCCATCTGCGTTCTTCTCTGCGACTCCGACTTCCGTTACAATGGCATCGATCAGGTCATAGGGCGTGACGTCGAAAGCGGGATTCCAGACATCAATCCCGGGAGCAGCAATGTTGACGGTCTCAAGGGTGATGTTCTCCTCATTCCTGCCGAGATCACTGATACGTGGCCCTGTGATTCTGGTGACTTCGGACTTTGCTCGTTCCTCGATTATGATATCCTCTCCTTCCTTGGTACGCAGGTCGATGGTCGTTCGGGGCGCAGCGACGATGAACTTTACGCCATGATATTTGGCGAGCACGGCCAATTGGTAGGTTCCGATCTTGTTGGCGGTGTCTCCGTTTGCGACGACTCGGTCTGCTCCCACCACGATGGCGGCAAGACCTGTCCCCTTCTGAGCGAGTAGCGAGGCGGCCATGGAATCTGTGATCAGGGTGGCGGGGATCTTGTCGTGGACCAGCTCAAAGGCCGTGAGTCTGGCGCCTTGGTTGTACGGCCGTGTTTCGGTACAGTAGGCGTGCTCGAGCTTGTCTGAAGCATGGAGGGAGCGGATGACTCCCAGTGCTGTTCCATACCCGGCTGTTGCAAGAGATCTAGATAATAAACCAATTAGCCTGCCTTGCCCATGCCTTGCATTTCTATTATTCTCTCTCTGGTTTGATATTGGCCAGCGTACCCCGTGTTGCAATGTGTCAAGACACCGACTTTCTTGCCGTCCTTGCCAACAGGTGTGTTATTCATGATCCATGCAGCGCCGAAATCTCCCAGTCGGTGGTTATCCATGGCATCGTCAATCAGCATCTTCTCCGCAGCCTCGACATAGGCCTCTGCCAGGTCTTTCCCCTTGGGATCTCCGATCTGCTTCCTCTTCTGCACCAGCGCCTTCAGCTTGATAGCCGCATCGCTCAGGTTCACCGCCGTAGGCCGACTGGTAACCAAGTAGTCTAGCTTCTCTAGTATGAACGCTTCGACCTCGTTTGCTTCGGCGGACAGCTTGTCATGGTCCATCAGCTCCGTCAGCTCGATCGAGAGGGAGAGGACGGCAACGATAGCGATAGCTGGTGCCCCTCGGACATGCATCTCCTTTATAACATGCCATCCTTCCTTTGCCGTTGAAACGGGGATGTATCGCTCGACGTGAGGAACCTGGAGCTGATCCAGGACCTGCAGCATCCCGCGCTTGTACCGGATAGATTGGAGAGACATGGCGGGCTATCCTGACGACGGCCCCTTCGCAGGCTGATCTATGTCTCCTTATCGTGAGCGGATAGGCGCGAAGGTGGTTATTCTTCAGCTGTAGCTGGCTGCGGGAGAGAATCGTAAGCTGGTAACGGGTGGGGGAGGGGCAAACCGCCGGATATAAAATTTTAATCGGCATGTATAGAGCCAGTACGGTTATAGGGCCATCACCACGGACTAAAGTCGGTGAAGTAGTGAATACAAGAAATCATTCGCAGAGCTCTATCTGGCAAGATGACGTTTTTCTACTTGAAGACCGATTTCATCGGCGAAAGGCGGAAGTACAGATGCTCGTAGATCTACAGGAGGATCATAGCAGCTTAAGCTATAACAGCGATGGAATGCTCAGGGAAAAGCTCCCTAGTATCATCGACTGCTTCATCTCAAGTCCCTGGATGCAAAGCCATGCTGCTTACGGCCCCTTGGCACGGCGGGTGTCGTTCAATCTCATCCAAGCTGACTCCCTAAACGCCCATAGTCCATAACCCTAATTCATTCAGATTTCGCCTGCAGAGTGTACCGAACAAGGTAAAGCCCAAAAGACGTTCTGGAGTTGGATCATTATAGTGTCGCATGCGTGTTCAGATGTGCAAGGAGAGCTTCTAGTCCGCTGATATGTAGAGCACTATCAATCGGGTCAGTCTGGGATCCTCTCAAGAAGACATAGCCCAAGCATACCATTGTTCCCTCGTACGAATGCATCGCCGTAGCTCCGTCTCATTTTACCGTTGACGTATTCTTCGGTCTTCTCCAGCGCAATGTTCATGTAGCCGTCAACGGACTGTAGCTCGCCTATACCGAAGAATTAGACCTTATTTTCCTGACAACAACCGCCATAACATGCGGTCTATAGCAACAGGAAGAGAACATACCTTTGTAGACGACGCCGGAATTCAGCTTGACGGTGACTGGAGCACCGGTGATCTCTCCCAGGAAAGCAGAGGGATCTTTGCCCTCGGAAGCAGAAGTGGCCTCCATTGTAATTGTAAGTCAGATAGTGCAAGCAGCAACCCTAGAGCCTCCTCGAGTCAGGCCAACAAGCAGTTCTATCTCTGTAAACCAGCGAAGATCAGCTCAGCTTCATCAAACCGTCCTGGTCTCTTTTGTCTTTATCTTCGACTTCGATTCTTCGATTCTTCAACTTCAACAACACAAGAATCGCTCACGTGACTGACCGGGTTGGTTAAATTGAAAACGCGACGCGAGCAAGTTTCAAGCAGCGAAAAGGAAGAAGAGAAAGACGAGAAAGACGGCTGAGAGAGCAGGATTGGATACCAGGAGAGCTTGCAGCAGCGACAGAGAAAGGCTGAATAGCTGTTTTGGCTGCTGGCGTCAATGGCCCGTGGAAGTTTGTGTCTATTCAACTAATCAACTGCGTCATTCATCCAGCAACACAGCAACCGAGCTTGCCAGCTATAAAGAAGCGCCAGCCTCGAGGGCCAATTCCTCGCAGCTTCATCCCACTTCCACACAAAGACAGTACACAGCTAACCGACCAGCAAATGAGATATACGCTCACTCTATAACTGGATACCAGAGCGCCATGGCGTCGTTCTTCAAGAAACCAACTTGGGCGCAGGCATCCACTCCTGCAAAGCCGCAGGACTTCTTCCGGCGCTCTAACCAGGTGTATTCGGACTTTGTGGCCACGACTCAAGACGAAGATGAGACTGATGACGAGGCCGTTACAGCTAAAGAGTCTCCTTGTGCACCTAATGAGCCCAAGAGACGCCGCATATCCAACGAAGACGAGGGCGAGACCACTTCAACGCTTCAGTCCAGAATCAAATCACCACCCCAGGAGATTGCAAGTGGAAGTGACACACTTAATAGGGATACCCCTCTCAAGCTGGAAGAAGCCGGGACCAGCAAAACACCTCCAAGGTCTCCACGTTCTGCTCGGTCGAGTCCCAGGAAGCCCGGCTCACAACGGAGCAGTCCAAGGAAATCACAACTGATAGGAGCCTCACCACCAGGCACTATCATTCGTCTTAACTCGGAATCTCCTCCTCCTCCGGCATCCCGAGTTCCTCCAAAGTCGGTAATACAGATTGACTCTGACTTGGACAATGATGGAGACAACGACGAAGAGTCCGATGAGGACTGCGCAGCATTGATCAAACGAGCTCGAGAAAGGGCACGTAATAACCAGGTGCGGGAGGAGAACAAGCCGGCATCTCCCAATGGCAAGGATAACACCATCAGGAAGACGACCGGAACCCCATCGGCTTCCCCCAAGGCTGCTTCTAATCCATCACCAAAGAAAAAGGACACAGTTGTGAATATCCTTATTACATCTAATATTCAAAACACCAAGTCGCTCCTAGTCCGTCGCTTACTGTCACAGAACCTAGGAGAGGTACGAAAGGCATGGTGCAACCACCAGAAATACGACGAAGAGACCTCGGATAATATCATCTTGACCTGGAAAGGAAGACGGCTATTCGACGTAACCACATGCAAGAGCCTGGGTATCAACGATACTGACACCAACGACAACTCGGTGTTTGACTCTTCCCCCTTTGACATGGAAGAAGGCAATGCCGGCGTCCACATGGAGGCCATGACAGAGGAGATGTTGGAAGAAAGACGCAGAGCAGCAACCACCGCCCAGCAGGATAACAGTGAGGAAGAGAGTGAGGACGAACAGCCAAAGGCTCGAGAGCCAGCTGACACGGACCTGGTTCGGATTACCCTCAAGAACCCGGATCTAGATGATTTTAGGATCAAAGTACGCCCCTCAACGCAGATTGGCAATATCTTGAAGAAGTTCCGGCAGGTGAAGGAGATACCAGAGCACATTTCTGTTTCGCTCTATTTTGATGGAGATAAGTTGGATCCAGACACTTTGATTGAGGATAATGATATTGACGACATGGATTGTATTGATGTTATCATGAAATAACTAGCTATTGGCAGCGGCAGGCTTTTACACAGTAACCCTAATACTCGGTACTTTTTGTCAAAAGTAGACATTCAGATAGAACTATCTCATAAGATTCTCCGTCTTCTATCACTGCCCGTCTCTTACTCACGGCGTAGTCTAACTAGCTGGTTATAATACGCCTACTATAGGGGGTCGATCTCTTATCGATAAGCTTCTTCCCTCCCCGCGATAAGCAATTTTTTTCTACTTACTGGAGCTAAAAATCATTCCACGACCGCAAATCGATCAACTTGACATACCATTAACAAGGCTCACAACGAATACAAACGACATCTACGAAACCATTAAAGCTATACAGGAATAAATACACTTCCCAAGAATGAAAATCCTTGCCTCAAACTTCGTCACCTGCGCCGTCAAGGCATGCAAATCCTCCTCCGCCTCATACCCACTACACTTCCGCAACGCAGAGCTCGAGGAAGAAGAACTCGACTTCCAGCCTGATTTTATCCGAAATATTCTGCCCCGGATAGACTGGGTTGCTCTCAAAATAAGTGCTAGTGAAGTGAGTTAGGCCATCTCTGTACCGTTGAGTAGTGCGCAGACGCTAATTGGGTCTTTGCAACGGGTGTAGCTTGGGTTCCCATCGATAAGCGAGTCGAAGCCTGAAGGCGAAGAGTTGAATAATGAGCAATTGCTGCGGGATCTGCATAAGTTGTTACTTGAAACGCATGTGGTGGAAGGGGAGCTGGTGTGTGGGAACTGCGGGCACGAGTATAAGATAAAAGAAGGGATTGCGAATTTCTTGCTCCCGAGTCATCTTGGTATGTTGGGTTTTTGAGGATATGCTTGAATGTTTCAAACGCTAACGGGGTGATTTGCAGTATGATTGATGTGGGGTTGAAATTTGGTTGATGGATGGAGATAGATGGATATACCCGGGATACCAGCACCTGGTTCTAACCAGGCTGTAGGGGTGTTTGTTATAGCAATATAACAACCCTACGCTTTTCAAACTTATAACTAGCTCCCTTGCCTTTAACAAAGGGCTCATACCGGAGAAAGGTACAAAACACGCCCATCAGCGGCCAAAACTGAATGAAAGATAAAGCTTCTCATCATGTATTGATTTCTTTAAACTATTTATCAGCCTTTTCCCCTCCCCGACCAACCAACAAACAAACACTTGGTCAGCGCCATGATACATTTGCTCCCGGCATGAAAGGAAAGAAAAAAAAACACAGCGCGGCATAAAAGAGAACATGGCAGAGCAAACAGACCCATATCTATCCCATCCAACCAGGCAAGCAAGCAAGCAGAAGCAAACCATCCAGCTAATATACACATGTAATAGAAGCAGACAGACAGATAATAGGAGGCAGAGAAGGAGAAAGATGGGAATTATTACAGGGCGAAGAAAGGATGGGGTTGGTTTTTTTCTTAAAAAGCATTAATTGCAGCAAGTAAGTGGGATGAAAGGAAATGCAGTATGGGAAGAAATATACTGATGAGAAAGAAGTCAAGGAACGCCAATCGTTAAAGGGTAAAAGGGAGAAGTCAGTGTAATCAAACGCCCTTCCCTGTTTTAAAGTAGTTGATATTATTCCCATGGCTATACACTGTATATCTATAGCTTTGTAGGGATGAGATGCCCAGAGTTCTGGTCGGGTGCTTTTGTTGAAGGCGGCGGCGCACAAGAGCATGCATTTTGTGATGTGCTTGCGAGCGCGGGTAGAAGAGTCAGGGGTATTCAACACCAGTAACAACGCCGGTGACAACGTTGGTGCTTCAGTATCACAACCAATATTAATGGTAATGGCTTAATTGAGGAATCCCTTGCAGCCCGTCGAGCCGCAGAGACACGGGATACGGTCATCGCTATCCCACTCTCGCTCGAACTTGTAGTCGTACGTCAATTCCTCATCTACGCAGAAGTCAGCAATCTATAATAATTAAACAACAATAGCTTTGAATGGAACAACTCACCTCTCTCAATGTCCCTAAGGGCATAAATGACGATACGCTTACTTCCGTCGACCTTGATGATCTTCGCCGTGCAGTTGGGCGTGCAGCTATGATTGATAAAGCGCGCAATGCCACCATGCTTCGTAGCGTCGATGACGGTATTCTCATCAATGCGAAACAAGTAACTGCTTCCAATGCCGGACTTGAGGTACCGTCGCTCACGCATATCAGCCACCTGCTGCCGGACCTTCTCACCAACGTATTCGATAATCATGTCGTTCGCAGTGATATTTTCCTCGGCATACAGACCCCAATTGTGGATTGCCGAGCGAGCGAAACGGACGGGCTTCTTGCGTTTCTTCAGCTGGTTGAAGCGCAGCACGTCTCCCTCGCCGCTTTGGGTGGGCAGAGCTTGTTTCTGCGCATTGATGTCGGCTATTAGACGGCGGTTGTTGACGCGGTTGGAGCGGGAGGAGGTAAGGGTTGATTTGGAGAGGGTTTTGGCGGCGATGACTCGAGCTGCGTCTGCGGCGGCGGTAGGATCGCTTTTGGCTAGGGCTTCGCGTTCTTCTCGGGCCTTTTGGACCTTGATGCGGTGAGGGAGGTATTTGGATTTTTCGGACTCGAGGATACGTTTGCGGCCGTCGGTGCGGGCGGAACCACTTGGGTTGGGGACGTAGTAGCCGTCTATCTTTATTTCGGAGTGGACGGGACCGCGGGCGCCGTGGCTGTTGATGGCCTTGATTTGTTTCTGGTTCCAGGCCCAGGCTGTGACGTTGGTGATGATGGGGGTGTCGGGTTCGGATTGGAGCGAGGTGGATTCTAGAGCTTCTCGGAGGAATCGAAGGTCTTCTGTGTCCTTGACTATGTTCTGCCATCCGTCGAGATCGAGAACGATGCCTTCGTCGTCTTCGACCGTGGGCTTGGGTTCGGTAGTTGACAATCCCCATTCAACCTCTGGCTTGACGTATCCGTCTTCCTCCTCTTCTTCCTCATACTCTTCCTCCTTGGCCTCGATGTCAAGTTCCCCTTCAATAGGCGTGACGGCGAGATCGAGATCGTCAACTTTGGGAATCAGGCCCTGGTCCGCAGCAGCCTGGAGCTCAGCAAGTTTCAGAGCCTTCTTCTCCTCGAGGAGCTGCTTCTTGGTCTTCTTCTTCGGTTTCTTGCCCTTTTCTTTGCCGAGTCGTTGGGCCTGCGAGTCAACGAGAGCAGACAGGTCGTCGTCTGGTTCCTGGCCGAGATGAGACGTATCGACACCGAATAGTTCGTCCACTGTCTTCCGCCGCTTCTCCATCTCCAGCAGCTCCAGGCTGAGTCGTTTCCGTTTCTTCGAGACACGTTCATAGTCACCTGGTTCTCCGAGCAATTCACGGTCGAGGTCATCCAGCTCATCCTTGATACCAGCCGAGTCGAGACCGGAGTCTCCAAAGCCAGACACGCTGGGCACAAGGGAGCCCCGTAGATTCTCGTCGTCGTCGTTGTCTGCCTCACTGGACAGGCGGGAGAGCGGCCGAGACTCCTGGTCTTCGGTATCGCGGGTGAAGGAAGTCTGGTGCTCGTCGTCGGAGTCATCTTCGTCATGAAGCTGTTGAAGCCGGTGATAGAGCGGTCTGAACTCCCTCCTGCGCACAGTGGGACGGCGTCTGCGTTCGTCGACAAAGGCGGAGTTGTTGCGTTCAAAGTCTCGCGCTTTTCTGATACGCGGTAAGGCGAGGACGTTCTTCGACTGCGCACCAGGCGGTGCAGGACTGTTTCGTGAGTCCGTGGTGCTTTCTCCCAGCCCGGTATCGAGGTAGAAAGCCGGCTTCTTGATGCCCTGCGGGTCAGCGATGCCTAGCTTCTGTCTCTTTGCGCGGTGCCGGTCCGGATCCAGAAAGTCGTATAGTGCCGGAGCTGCAATGCGAGTCTTGATATCTTCCAGAAGCTTATCCCTGAGCTCACGGATGGCAATGGCAACGACCTCAGTGGTTGGATCGACGTTTTCAGCCCGTAGACGCTTCTCCTCTTCCACGTCCAGCTCGGTCTCCCGCTTGAGCCGTGCCTTTTCGGATTTCTCGCGCTGCTCGGCCTTGACTCGTTCGGGGCTGGGACTTCGTTCGTAGGATGGGTTGCCGTACTGCTGGCACTCCATGTTCATGACATAGGTGAACAGAGCAGTCATGTGGCAGCCCCGAAAGCAGCGTTCGCACTCGAGCTCTCCTCGACGGGAGTTTTCGAACAAGACATAGTAACCTGTGTTGTCGCATCGGACGGACTTCCAGTCGTATAGCTTCAGGCGTCGTTCTAGATGGGGTACGGTGGTGCTGAGGACGGGAACGTAGCAGTGTGCAATGAAGATGTAAGGGTCTCGTTTGATCTGGTCTAAGATGGGGGTCTCTTCGACGAGAGAGGGCGGTTTTGGTGCCGCGCGAGGTCCGTCTGGTGGTTGGAGCTGTAGGGCCGGGTGTAGAGAGGATTTACCAGATGGTCCCTTGGGGGCTGTAGGGGGCGGTACATTATCCTTTGGTTGTGATTGTGATTGAGATGATGGTTCGGTTTCTGCTTTAGGCCCGGTAGGTAATAGAGGTAGAGGTGGAGGAGGAGGGGGAATGTCGGATTTCTTAGACGCAGCAGCATCACTGTTCTGTTGTTCAAAGACAGCCAGCTGTTCCTGCTTCTGCAGAGCAATGAGCTTTGCGACGATACGGTTGCAAGCAGCGGAGTTCCGGTCGAGCTCTACTCTGATGCGCCGAGTACCGATGCGCTGTTCCTTCTTGCACTCGAGGTACGCTCTCCGGGCTGACTGGGCAGCTGTGAGCGGGGAGCCGCCACGCAGAGACCTGGTGTCCTTGTAGGTGATGGAGCAGACACCGAGGAAGCGGCCCGTGGTGGGATCCGTTCTGTTGTCTATCTCCGCGATCTCGCCGAAGCTAGAGAAGAGGGCGCTGATGGGGGCCACGGTGGTGAGGGGGTCGTAGCCGGTGACGACGATCTGGGTGGGCGGTCCGGGTCCTATAGAGGTAGCTGGATCGTAGGCCCATGGCTTGAGGGTGTAGGGAGCCGGTCTGTACTTTGTCTTTTGCTTGCTGGCGGCGCCGCGGGTGTAGTTTGGGATAGCTCTCCGGGGGTCTGATACTACTACTGGTGATACCGGGTCAAGGTTCTGGCCCAACTCGGGTTCAGCAGCGGCGGCCACGGCAGCGTCTGAGGCGGGCTCACCTTCACCGAAGGCGACGTACTGAGGTTTCCGGCGCTTGTCCCTGGACGCAGGAGGCCTCTTGTCCAGGTCCGGGTCGTAGACGAGCTTGTAGCCCCTGGGAGGAGGCAGCCTACTGCTAGCAACGACGGCCTTGGCATGGTGGTCATGGTCCTGGTGATGGTGGTATTTCTCATATTCCACGGCGGAGGCAGAGGCAGAGGCAGAGGTAGCGGTGGAGATGGAAGACTGCTCAGAGTCGGCCAGCCGCGAGGAAGAGAGCATGGGGCTGCCGGACTTGCGCGGCGGCGAGGAGTCGGTGTTTGTCAGGGGCGTGAGGGCGCAGGCGGACATGCCGTTGAGCGTCGTGGTGGCCGCGGCCGAGGAGGAGGACTCTGTGGCCGTCGAGCTGGAGGAGCCTACTCTCGCAACGGCGCCGCCATTCGCAGCAGCAGCAGCAGCAGTAGAACCAGCAGAACCAGCAGAGTAGGGATCGATGGGCGTAGCTGTCTCCGTCTGCTCTGCGGTGGAAGAGGAGGATGCTGATGAGGCCTCCCCTCCCGCAGCATGCTCCTCGTCGTCCAGAAGCTGGCCGCCGTCGTCGTGATGATGATGATGATGCTCCTCCGCGAAGAAGTCTGCGGCGGCCGACCTGCCCTTGAGCCTGCTGCCCGCGTCCTGGCCGGCAGCGGCCTTGCTGCTGCGCTTCTTCTGCAGGACCGAGGGCGCCGTTGGGAAGAAGTCTGCAAAGCCGGCGGAGGCGCGTGACATGATGGGAGGCAGAGATATGTATCGAGCAGAAGACGAAGACGCTGGCCTAGGAGCCTGAGAGAGACGGGCGAGGGCGAGCAAGCACCATCCTTGAGCACGGCAGCCTTCTCATAGAGCCATGCAGTGTCCTCGCCGTCGTTCTTCTATTTGTTAATCCTTATCTTCAGTGTCCTCCTGGACGCGGTGGTCTGGCTGTGGCGAGGCGCAGGTTTGGGGGAGTCTCGAGAGATAGAAGCACGCCGGCCGGGCCCAGAGACGAGAAGAGAAGAATAAAAAA